>NC_069500.1:813958068-814228068 GCF_027579735.1 Bombina bombina | reverse complement strand
TGTACAGTTCAAAACATACAATACATCAACCATACAAATACATTCATACTCATAACAGTAAAAAGGGGTACCCCAATTGAGCAGCAAGAGGTTTTCAACTTATTATTAATAAGGTGCACCATATGAGTCCAGAGACTGTAATTTCCAATTTTAACAAAATATTGGAGCAAACTTTAGGATGCTTTAGAATACATGCAGTTAATTGCATAAGCCAACCATCATAGAGCAGAAATTGCACAGGAAATAACTTTGAAATCATGCAGTTAGTTGAATAAGCCAGATGTCATGAAGCAAGAATCATAGCGTTATTGCAAAAGATCGTCAGTGCAATGTAAATTAATATGTTAGACTCATAAAGCTCAGTCCTGTCCAAACATCCAGATGTTCTGTGTAAATGTTAGCAGTCAAGCAGTAAAGCAAAGTTAATTCCTTATCAGTATTGCAACAATAACAAAGCGCAGTCTCTGTAGCAAAAGCTCAGTTGCAGTAAAAAGGATATAAGTACTATACACATTTCATTGGTGCATTTTTTCTTAGTGAACAGAAAGCCATAAAGTCACTTTGCAAATATATATGCTTCGTAAGCACATCGCCACTTATCATAGACAGGTAATCACATACCAGCCGCATCGAGCGGCATGCTTGTATTTAGAGCAACGTGATCCTCATCCGTCTGTGAGTATATGGTCAAAAGCGGCACAGTGTCCCAATACAAAGATTCTTGATACTTGCTTTCAAGAGGGGTAACTCTCCCCTTGAGTGGGGTTTAGATGTTAGATAGCGACCTGCCAACGCGTCCCCATGCGCGTTTCGCTCCACCCTCGTGGTCGCTCGGAGCTTCTTCCGGGTATGACGTAGCTACGGCTTACGTGTCCATTTATTGGTTGTTTTGGTCATCTGACTTGGAGGCTCATTCCGTTATCAGTATTGCGTAAGAGCTCATTATTATTTTCAAGCTGACAGCTGTATTCTAATCGCTGTCATATTCAAAACAATTATACAGCATTACTCATCAATAGATTACATAGGCCATAGCACATCAATTTAATACAACATTCATTCCACCACATACATACAATATTAGTGCCAAAAAATATATATAGCAAATAATCTTCTATTTCTTTAGCGTCCCTTAGATTTTCGAAATCAGGTCACAGGGAAAGCATTTTAGTAAAAGATTCATATTCATGTCTATAATAACGTACCAAATTGATCAAATTTATTATAATTTTTATAATTTTTACTATCAAATTCCTGGAGGCCAGAGACCCTAAACAACATGGATAGCAGAAAGTTATAATTCTCTTCAATTAAAAGGAGAGATTTGTCATTTCAAAAAAGAGGCGAACTCTAATTTTTCATTAAGGCCGTGTGGGGATAGAGTATTCAAGTAATAAATCCAACGAGTCTCTTTTTGTAGGAGAATGGTGTCAATATCACCACCTCGTTTACTGGATTTAACTGCTTCAATACCAATAAATTTTAGATCATCTGTCCTAGACTGGTGGCATTGTGCAAAGTGCCTTGCTATAGGACTATCGATATTAAAATCTTTTACATCGTCACGATGTTCGCTTATTCTGGAACGGAACTCCCTGTAGGTTTTACCTACGTAAAATAATGGGCAGGAACATGACAGTAGATATATTACACCAGTCGTTGAGCAATTAATAAAAGATTTAATTTGATAGGTTTTTTCAGTATTGCTCATAAATGTTTTAGTTCGTTTTACATACTGACAACAAACACAATGATTGCACGGAGAGCAACCCACAATTTTCTGGGAGTGTCTATCTAACCAATTAGTATTCCTGACTTGGTTAAACTCACTTCTGACTAAAAAGTCTTTTAGGTTTTTAGCCCTTCGCGCGGTCATAAGTGGATAATCACCCACATATTCTTTAAGGGCTGGATCAAGGGAGAGAAGATGCCAATTTTCTTGTAATATTCTTTTAATCTTTTCCCAATGGGAATTGTATCTCGTGATATATCTAATTTTAGTAGTTGTCTTATCTTCCTCATTTGTATTAGTCTGGTTTTTAAATAGAAGATCTCTTCTATTCATGTTCCTTGCCTTAAAGAGGGCCCTCTTTATACATCTTCTAGAGTATCCTCTAGCCAGAAATCTATCTGCCATCTCATCAGCCTGCTTTTTGAAAACCCAATCATCAGTGCAAATCCGCCGTAACCTTAAAAATTGCCCATAAGGAATATTTTTCTTTAGATTTTCTGGGTGATGGCTTGATCCCAACAACACACTATTAGATGCTGTCGGTTTTCTATATACCTGAGTAACTATCATATTATCTCTTCTAGCAACAAGGAGATCCAGAAAACTTATTTCATTTAGGTGATAATTACAGGTTAAGAAAATATTAAGGTCATTATGGTTAAGGACCGAAACAAATTCCAACAGATCTTGTTCAGTGCCATCCCACAAAATGAGAATGTCATCCACATAGCGGATCCAGAGGGCCACATGTGCATCAACCCAATCAGAGTGTTCACTAAATACAATATTATCTTCCCACCAGCCAAGGTGGAGGCAAGCATAGGTTGGTGCACATGTGGCCCCCATGGCCGTACCGCGTTTCTGTCTGTAGTACCTTCCATTAAAAAGGAAGATATTATTGTTTAAGACAAACTCCAAAAGATCCACAACAAATTGAGTGTGTTTAGAGTAGCCTGGTCCTCTAGTTGTTAAAAAGGATTTACAGGCTTTTATTCCAACTGCATGGGGGATCGAAGAGTATAAGGACTCTACGTCCAAAGAAACAAAAAGCATTTTTTCAGAGATAGTAATGCCATCAAGTTTTTTAATCACGTCGGTAGAATCTTGCACAAAAGTGCGAAGTTCACCGACAAATGGTTTCAAAAAATGGTCAATATATCTACTGATACCTTCTGTTGGACCACCGATCCCAGAAATTATGGGACGGCCGGGAGGTTTTTCTAGCGATTTGTGCAACTTGGGTATCCAGTAAAAAACTGGAGTCACTGGTTTAGCATTGTACATATACCCTTGTTCTTGACTATTGATTAAATTGTATCTTCTCGCATCATTAAGAATAAATAAGAGTTCACTATGGGATCTCTGAAAATCATCAAAGGTGACTGGAACATATTGCTCAGTATCTTGAAGTTGGCGCATCGCCTCACTGATATAATAATCTTGGTCAAGAATGACAACATTCCCGCCCTTATCGGCTGGTTTTACTACCAGTTCATTATGGGCGATCAAATCTTCTAGGGCTTTCCGCTCTCCTTTTGATAAGTTATCATTCAATACACCAGTGAATTGAATCTGTGCAAATTGTTCAGTAACGCTTTGAACAAATACCGCAATATTTGGAATGGATGAGAAAGATGGCATATAGGTTGATTTTTTCCTCATATCAGTATGGGGGCATATTATCATTGGTTCTAAAGATTGTTCAAATGCAAGGGTTTCTAGATTATGGATGGCCTCTCTGTCCTCAGCACTCCTGAGGTTAATAGTTGTTCGTGGTGCCATAATCTTTTTTAAGGCTAACTTACGTGCAAATAAGTGCAGATCTTTTGTAATTTCAAAAAGATCGAGTCTATTTGAGGGACAAAAGCTTAGGCCTTTTTCCAACAGACTAATATGCTGTTGATTAAGAGGAAACGTGGACAAATTGACAATATTGGATTTTTGTTTTACAGGGGGTTCACCGAGAAGTGATGTAGACTTAGGTGTTAATTGTACCTCAATCGGTTTCTTGTAATCATGTAATGACTTCTGTTCCTTCTCCCTCCCCCCCCCCCACCTCTCCTTTCTAATGGGGGCCTTCGCGTGTGAGGCGGGTAAGGGGTTAATAACTTTATTATAGTAGCGCTCAGGTCCGCTCGGCAGATTAGGGGTTAATAAGTGTAGGCAGGTGTCGGCGACGTTGTGGGGGGCAGATTAGGGGTTAATAAATATAATATAGGGGTCGGCGGTGTTAGGGGCAGCAGATTAGGGGTACATAAGGATAACGTAGGTGGCGGCGCTTTGCGGTCGGAAGATTAGGGGTTAATTATTGTAAGTAGCTGGCGGCGACGTTGTGGGGGGCAGATTAGGGGTTAATAAATATAATATAGGGGTCGGCGGTGTTAGGGGCAGCAGATTAGGGGTACATAAGTATAACGTAGGTGGCGGTCGGCAGATTAGGGGTTAAAAAATTTTAATCGAGTGGCGGCGATGTGGGGGGACCTCGGTTTAGGGGTACATAGGTAGTTTATGGGTGTTAGTGTACTTTAGAGTACAGTAGTTAAGAGCTTTATAAACCGGCGTTAGCCCAGAAAGCTCTTAACTCCTGCTATTTTCAGGCGGCTGGAGTTTTGTCGTTAGAGCTCTAACGCTCACTTCAGAAACGACTCTAAATACCGGCGTTAGAAAGATCCCATTGAAAATATAGGATACGCAATTGACGTAAGGGGATCTGCGGTATGGAAAAGTCGCGGCTGAAAAGTGAGCGTTAGACCCTTTCCTGACTGACTCCAAATACCGGCGGTAGCCTAAAACCAGCGTTAGGAGCCTCTAACACTGGTTTTCACGGCTACCGCCGAACTCTAAATCTAGGCCACAGTGTTTTAAGACCTCAAATAATGCAAAGCAAACAAGTTCATATTGGTTTTTACATAACTTTTTTTTTTAATCAATAATTGAATAAAATGCACAAGTAACAAGCAAACAGAACAGCCAATTGACAGCCACAATAACTATTAATAGTTGTTAGTACTGATGCTGGTCCGCCTACAATAAATGTCCCCTGCATTTCCAGTTGCACATGCAGAATTTTAAATGGCTAACTGAAAAATATTAAAACGTGCACTGCTAAACTGTCATACAAGAAAAAGGCTAACTAGACAAGAAGAAAGCTGTGGGCGGAGCTTGGTGGTCATTTTCAGTTGCTCACAAACGATGATTATTTAAAAGTTTCATGTACTGCTTACAAGCTTATAGATGTGGAACCCGTTGGAAGATGCTTGTCTGATATGTAACAATAAGTAATAAATAATAAATATTGGGTCTAGACTGTCCCTTTAATGCAGGATGTTTATAAAGTGAGGCATAATTGTGGTCATATTTGATTTTGTGGATGATAATAAAAATGTAATGATTTTCCGTTTATATGTAATACAGTGTTAAAAAATAAGACATCCACTATCACAATAAGGTGCTCGATTTATCAAAGCCCCTACGGCTGAAAGTTCTCACAAGAACCTGCTCGCCATATTTAACAAGCAGCTGTCATCAGACTGCTGCTTTCCTAACCTCTTCGCCACCTCTAAGGTAGCGAAATTCAATCTCTGCGGTCTAGTCCTACCAAGGAGATTAACAGCTGCTGCCGCACGTGATTAGCTGTGCAGGGGCAGGGGGCTGGATTGCATGCGAGCGCAAAATAGAGCTCATTTGCAATGGTAGTTTCCTCCAGGGGAAATTCGCCCCGCCAGAGGCGAGCTGAGGCATTAAGGGGCTTGTATATGCGCCCCTGTCTGCCTCAGCTTTGATAAATCAAGCCCTAACCAATAAGATGTCAAAATAAGGCCGGGCAGATTTAAGTATATGCCCAGCAAATTTAAAGGACTTCCGGTGAGCGTTTACCATACGCTCTTATTCAGTTATAAAAGTTTGTCCATGAACAGATGAAACGCGTCCAGGGAGCAGTAATACATACACGGTCAGAACACAGGTGATTTGAAGTAGCCAGTAGTAGCTCAAGCCTTTGGGCAGAGACTGCTTGTATGTTTTTCTAATGGCAGATGGCTTACATCTAGTAAGAGCATTATTTTATGTACACGGAGTGTTAATATTAAATTGATATTGTGAGTCGTGGGTGTGCTTGTTCTTTTTGTGTATTTTAAAATATATGTATCAAGGGGACTGAGGATCTATAATTGTAAATAGGATTTAAAAAATACTAATTTTTACTGCATTTTTTTATTTTAATATTTATTAATACATTAATTTATTCATTTTTGTATGCATCTCCTTCACATATTAAATGCAGGGAACACCACTTTGCAAGACACATTTTTCTCAAGTTAAAAATTGCCTTTAGAGAATTCCACCATGGGCTTTATATTACTGATGAGACTTCTTGCAAGCCCAGAAACCTTTAGATAACTGTGCCCATAATAAGAAGTAAGTGCTTAGTGGTGCTGAGAGCCACACAGTTCTGACGACAAGAACATAAGAAACCCTAGTGTGGACCACTCTAACGGATCATTCTCTGCCTGCTTTAAAGTGATACTGACCTCTGCTTTGCCTGACCACTCTAACGGATCATCCTCTGCCTGCTTTAAAGTGATACTGACCTCTGCTTTGCCTGACCACTCTAACGGATCATCCTCTTCCTGCTTTAAAGTTATACTGACCTCTGCTTTGTCTGACCACTCTAACGGAACACCCTCAACCTGCTTTAAGTTTCTGTACCTTGTACTCCCTCATCTCATCTAGAGACTGTTCCGTGACCCTGCATCATCTGTGAATACACAGTTTTTCTTTTCCTGCATAATAACTGTTTTGTTTCTTTCCTGAGTGGGTCACATCCTGGTTTCCTCTCAGTGTGCTAGCGTGTGTTTATAATATCACTCTAGAAATTGGGTCTAATCCTGGACTGATTTTATACGGCTGACACTAGATTGTAAGTTCCTACGGGAATAGGGCCTTCAATTCCTCCTGTATGTATTTTGTCCTGTCTCTTACAAGTTTTATTTTGTTTTATTTAAATGAACTGTATCAATGGACAGCAATGCGGAATATGATGGTGCTTCATAAATAAAGTATAATAATAATAAGATATAAAATTAAAGTATATTATATGCAAACTCATTTTCAGAATAGGAGTGGACCAAAAGTAGGAGTAACAGTAGGGAAAAAAGTATTAATTGGTGCATGTAAGGACATTACTAGATAAGAGTTAGCTACTGGTTAGAGCAGAGTCTGGAGGGAAATAGAGCAATATTATAGTGCAGGAAACTAGAGCTATGTGTATAATACAATTACTGGAATAGAAGAAGAACCAGCCAGGTATGGTATGTAAAGTGAGTATGTGAACATTACAGATTATAGCAGTAAAGTAGATCACTATAAAATGGTAGAGGGAGCATTGATTTATGCACTACTGATCATAAAGTACATCAAGCTATACAAATAGTATTATATATAAATTTCATACCTGTGCAGAGCTTGGTATCACAGTGCAGATGCTGCTGTCTGTATTCATTTAGAAGTCTTAAAGAACTCCACAAACAGCATGTTCCTCAAAACTTACTGAGATATGAAATATCACAATTCAGTGACTTCTATTTACAGGCACAGAAATGCTTACTCAACTTCCCTTCTACCAACCTGCTGGTTAAGCTATGTTGTTGTATTTTTATTCTCCAGAGTTTATATGGAAAATCATAAACACAGTCGCTATGGTGTGATTAAGGGCATGATGCCTGAAATGTTGCTTTATTGATAACCCTATTTTGGGATTAAAATTTGCATTGAATAAATGGTGTTAGGCTTCTTTGGAATAGTTATTACCTCTTTAGCATTACTGGCTGATACGTAAGCAAAATCATGGTTCATCCTGGTTCTAAAAAGTATTATTATTTTTTATTTTTATTTTAAAGAATGAAACATAGAAAAATAGGAAATGCCAATACTTTCAAAGAAAATACCAAAAGAACTTTCGGGCTGCATTCCTATCCTATTAAAGGTGATGTACAGTCTTTGATATGAGATACTACTCTATAAAGTATAAGTAGAAGATCCCGAACCACAATACGCCTATATGACATGTCTACTAAAATGCCCCCTAAAGACACCTTAAACACATAAGGTCCCCATTCCGACAGTAAATCCTTTAAAATGAAAAAAAAAAAATTGCACAGCAAAGAAAACAAATATTAAGGGGCATAGCTATCAAGCTCCATATGGAGCTTGAAGTCCCGTGTTTCTGGCGAGCCTTCAGACTCGCCAGAAACACAAGTTATGTGTTATGTTATAACCTGTCCGCCTGCTCTGAGGAGGCAGACAGATTGACACCCCCCTGCTGGCGGCCAATTGTCCGCGAATCTGCAGGGGGTGGCATTGCACCAGCAGTTCACAAGAGCTGCTGGTGCAATGCTGAATGTGGAGAGCGTATTGCTCTCCGCATTCAGCGAGGTCTGTCAGACATGATCCGCAATGTCGGATCATGTCCGACAGGCCTTTCATAAATAGGCCCCAAAAGTTGTCTCAAAATGTACTTCATTAATAACAATTCAAGCATCATCTGTCTACAGTCTTTTTCATCCAGCGACAATATGGCCTCTTGATGCCTTCATCCTTGACATGGCCTTGGCCTAATCCTCCCTCCTATCAGTAATTAATTAATCTGAAGACTGCGAGGGCTTAGCTTTTAAAGTGAGCCTACTAACTGCAATTCTGATCTGTTTAAATTGAGAACCCGTCATGATTGTTTTAAAGATTGTACAGACTGAAAGGAACCCTCGTCTAGGCCCAGAATTCCAGGATTAACCCTGTTGTTGCTGTTTCAAATAATCTTGAGATTAAAGACGTTTGTCCTGAAATTTTGTAAGAAATTGTAGTATTTTATTACAAATTTCTTTTTTTAAGAATTTTTAATTATCATTTTGTGTTTGTTTTCAAGGGGAGCTTTTAAAGTTGGAGGCCCTTTGTGATAGGGCATTATTGGGGGAGTTGTGTGAGGGTTCCATGATGTTGCAACAGGTTTACTGTAAGGGATTCCTTGACTGTTAGGAGTATACTGTGGTGATGGGGGCTCACTAGTGAAGCCCCCCCCCCCCCCCTGGGCCCCCCGGAGCTGCCTGGTAATATCTATTAAAATAAAACGGACATAGCTCTAATCAGGATTCATAGTGTGTTTCAACTTTTTTACGCCCGGACCAGGCCGCATCTGGTTGTACCCAACCTACCCAGCCCGTGTTTCACTTCCACCCACAACCAGCACCCCTTCTAGCCTGCTACTAGCAGACAGCAGGCACAGCTTGCTTCCTGATCTATGCATGCTGTGAGACTGTCAGACGTCACGTGATCATGCACGTGACGTCTCATCAGCGAGAAGACCCGCACTGTGAGGGGACTATCAGTAAAACATGGGTGACCCGGGTGAGTTAGCGTTTATGGATTGTATATCTGTGTGTTTTTGTGTGTCTTATAGGGAATATATTACCTCATAAACAAAATAAGCCACATCAGAAAATATTATGTATATATGAGCATTATACAGTCACCCTTTGAATAACATTTTGTGTATAATTGTCTGCAGCAATGTTATAAGCCAGACTTATCCTCTCTTCTACCTACTGCAGATTAAACCAAACAGCAATGAAATTAAGTTCACTAATTTTAAATATATCCGATGCATTTCTTATGTTTTTTATCTTTCATTTTTATTCTCTCCAAGAAGTTTTAGTTTGGACCATTCCAATGAATGTTTTCAGTTTTGTTGGGGTTTTTTGTGGGCTAGATATTGAACTAGGGGGTGATTGTCCCCATGCTGATTATATATTACTAGAAAATATTAATAATGGTTTAGGTTTATATGATCTGCTCTCAATTTATTTCTATATACCATATACAATCAGGTAGATTACGAGTTATGCGCGCTATAGGGAATTTAACTAACGCAAAAAAAGTTGTGTTATTTAACCCTCTATAGCGCAGCCATTACAAGTTTTGAAACAGCCGCCTTGTGCGTGCGATATGGTTGCGTTGAGCTCCATACCGCACACAATACAATCGCTGTTTTGACGTGCTCGTGCATGCTTTCCCCATAGACATCAATGGGGAGAGCGGGTCAGAAAACACCTGCGATCGCGGAATGAAAAGCTCCGTAATGCAGTCCCATTGATATCTATGGGGGAAAAAAGTTAAGTTTAAACCTAACATCCTAACATAAACCCCACGTCTAAACACCCATAATCTGCTGCCCCTGACATCGCCGCCACCTAAATAAAGTTATTAACCTTTAATCTGCCGCTCCCGATATCGGCGCCACCGAAATAAATCTATTAACCCCTAATCTGCCGCCACTATACTATAGTTATTAACCCCTATTCCCATGCACCCCATCGCCCACACTATAATAAATCTATTAACCCCTTTTCCGCCGCTCCCCGACATCGTCACCACTAAATAAAGTTAATAACCCCTAAACCTCTGGCCTCCCACATCAATACCACTAAATAAACCTATTAACCCCTAAAACGCCAGCCCCCTACATCTCAACAACCTAAATTAAACTATATTAACCCCTAACCCTAATGTAACCCTAACCCTAACTCCCCCTAACTTTAACATAATTAAAATAGAGCTAAATTAAAGTTACAATTATTAACTAAATAATAACTATTTAAAACTAAATACAAACTTACCTGTGGAATAAAACCTAAGCTAGCTACAATATAACTGATATGATTGTCATCTAGTCGTGGTTGTAGATGCTTGAGAAGATGGGTTATGAAAGGTTGATCCTTAGGTGCTGTTGGTGATCAATTGGTGGGTCATGTATAGAAGAATACATTAAGTACTGGAGGATTTTTTCTTGCGTGGGGGTTGGGTAGGGAGGTTTATTGGATGCTAGGATAAGCTGGGTGGTATGAGGTTAACAGCAGTTGGGGACAGTTGGATGCAGTAAAGGTTAGTGTGGTGGGAGAGGGCTCAGTAAGGGCTAATGGCTGCAATTGTTCAGGGAGTATGAGGTTAACAGAAATATGAGGGACAATGGGCTAAGTGTAAAAGTGAAGGAGGGAGCTTATAGTAAGTGTTAAGTGGAAAAAATACTTCCACTTTGAAACAAGATATTGTATTTTGTAAGTTCTGTGAATGTTGTGTAAATATTTAAAAGGACAATAACGCACGCACAGTAGAACTTTTAGAGGAAGTTCAAACTACTAAAAATTATTTTCCAATGAAAGAACATTGATAAATGCATTTTATTTTTTTAGAACTTGCTTAAAGGACCATTAAACTCTGCATTTCAATAATGCATAAAATGTCTCCTTTTTGAAAAGGGAAACATTATTGTAATATATATTCATTATTTATTTTCCTTCCTTTTGCTGTAAAATACATCTGAATATTGTACTTGTCCCACT
Organism: Bombina bombina; assembly: GCF_027579735.1. NCBI lineage: Eukaryota > Metazoa > Chordata > Amphibia > Anura > Bombinatoridae > Bombina > Bombina bombina. The sequence continues at coordinate 814,216,947 of NC_069500.1, read as the reverse complement.
TTCTCTATGGGAGGATTGGGTTAATACTTTTAGCTAATTTATCTGTGAGCTTTTGTTTACCCCCCTCTTCCCTCACATTCTCTATTCTCATTTGCTCTTTTAAGGCGGATTATCAGTTTTGCTTTAAAGGGGCAGTAAACCTAAGCAATAATGTTATATAATTCTGTACATAGTGCAGAACTATATAACATTAAATTAGTGCCAACTTTATACTTCAAAGTATTTTAAAGATTTTTAATGCCAAAGTAGAAATTTGTAGAACGCCGCTCCTGGCTCTACTGAGCAGGTCTGGTCTTTTCAGAAGCGCATCGCAGCACGCTGTTTAGTCACATCCGGTCCCGATCGCACCATTAAACTCACAGTAGCTTGCTCCTGCTACCAGACCAGGGCGGGAGCGAGCTACAATGAGTTTAATGACACGATTGGGCCGGCTGTGACTAGACAGCATGCTGCGATTCATTTCTGAAAAAAACAGTCCCATTCAGTAGAGCCAGGAGCGGCGTTCTACAAATTTCTACTTTGTCATTAAAAAGCTTTCAAATACTTTGAAGTATAAAGTTGGCGCTAAATTAATGTTATATAATTCTGCTATATGTGGAGAATTATATAACATTATTGTTTAGGTTTACTGCCCATGATCGGACAAACATTGGCCTAGATTTGGAGTTTGGCGGTAGCCGTGAAAACCAGCGTTAGAGGCTCCTGAAGCTGGTTTTAGGCTACCGCCGGTATTTGGAGTCATTCAAAAAAGGGTCTAACGCTCACTTTTCAGCCGCGACTTTTCCATACCGCAGATCCCCTTACGTCAATTGCGTATCCTCTCTTTTCAATGGGATCTTTCTAACTCCGGTATTTAGAGTCGTGTCTGAAGTGAGAGTTAGAAATCTAACGACAAAACTCTAGCCGCAGAAAAAAGTCAGTAGTTAAGAGCTTTCTGGGCTAACGCCGGTTCATAAAGCTCTTAACTACTGTAATCTAAAGTACACTAACACCCATAAACTACCTATGTACCCCTAAACCGAGGCCTCTCCACATCGCCGACACTCGAATAATTTTTTTTAACCCCTAATCTGCCGACCGCCACCTACGTTATACTTATGTACCCCTAATCTGCTGCCCCTAACACCGCCGACCCCTATATTTATTAACCCCTAACCTGCCCCCCACAATGTCGCAGCCAGCTACCTACAATAATTAACCCCTAATCTACCGACCGCAAAGAGCCGCCACCTACATTATAGCTATGTACCCCTAATCTGCTGCCCCTAACACCGCCGACCCCTATATTATATTTATTAACCCCTAATCTGCCCCCCTCAACGTCGCCTCCACCTGCCTACACTTATTAACCCCTAATCTGCCGAGCGGACCGCACCGCTACTATAATAAAGTTATTAACCCATAATCCGCCTCACTAACCCTATAACAAATAGTATTAACCCCTAATCTGCCCTCCCTAACATCGCCGACATCTAACTTCAATTATTAACCCCTAATCTGCCGACTGGAGCTCATCGCTATTCTAATAAATGTATTAACCCCTAAAGCTAAGTCTAACACTAACACCCCCCTAAATTAAATATAATTTTAATCTAACGAAATTAACTCTTCTTAAATAAATTATTCCTATTTAAAGCTAAATACTTACCTGTAAAATAAATCCTAATATAGCTACAATATAAATGATATTTATATTATAGCTATTTTAGGATTAATATTTATTTTACAGGTAACTTTGTATTTATTTTAACCAGGTACAATAGCTATTAAATAGTTAAGAACTATTTAATAGCTAAAATAGTTAAAATAATTACAAATTTACCTGTAAAATAAATCCTAACCTAAGTTACAATTAAACCTAACACTACACTATCAATAAATTAATTAAATTAAATACCTATAATTATCTACAATTAAACCTAACACTACACTATCAATAAATAAATTAAATACAATTCCTACAAATAAATACAATGAAATAAAATAACTAAAGTACAAAAAATAAAAAAGAACTAAGTTACAAAAAATAAAAAAATATTTACAAACATTAGAAAAATATTACAACAATTTTAAACTAATTACACCTACTCTAAGCCCCCTAATAAAATAACAAAGCCCCCCAAAATAAAAAAATACCCTACCCTATTCTAAATTACTAAAGTTCAAAGCTCTTTTACCTTACCAGCCCTGAACAGGGCCCTTTGCGGGGCATGCCCCAAGAAGTTCAGCTCTTTTGCCTGTAAAAAAAAACATACAATACCCCCCCAACATTACAACCCACCACCCACATACCCCTAATCTAACCCAAACCCCCCTTAAATAAACCTAACACTAAGCCCCTGAAGATCTCCCTACCTTGAGTCGTCTTCACCCAGCCGAGCCAAATTCTTCATCCAAGCGGAGCAAGAAGAGGTCCTCCATCCGGTAGAAGTCTTCATCCAAGCGGGGCAGAAGAGGTCTTCCATCCGATTGAAGTCTTCATCCAAGCGGCATCTTCTATCGTCATCCATCCGGAGCGGAGCGGCCGCATCCTGAAGACCTCCGACGTGAAACATCCATCCTGGCCGACGACTGAACGACGAATGACGGTTCCTTTAAATGACGTCATCCAAGAGGAGTCCCTCGAATTCCGATTGGCTGATAGGATTCTATCAGCCAATCGGAATTAAGGTAGGAATATTCTGATTGGCTGATGGAATCAGCCAATCAGAATCAAGTTCAATCCGATTGGCGGATCCAATCAGCCAATCAGATTGAACTTGATTCTGATTGGCTGTTCCGATCAGCCAATCAGAATATTCCTACCTTAATTCCGATTGGCTGATAGAATCCTATCAGCCAATCGGAATTCGAGGGACGCCATCTTGGATGACGTCATTTAAAGGAACCGTCATTCGTCGTTCAGTCGTCGGCCAGGATGGATGTTCCGCATCCGAGGTCTTCAGGATACTGCCGCTCCGCTCCGGATGGATGACGATAGAAGATGCCGCTTGGATGAAGACTTCTACCGGATGGAGGACCTCTTCTTGCTCCGCTTGGATGAAGAATTTGGCTCGGCTGGGTGAAGACGACTCAAGGTAGGGAGATCTTCAGGGGCTTAGTGTTAGGTTTATTTAAGGGGGGTTTGGGTTAGATTAGGGGTATGTGGGTGGTGGGTTGTAATGTTGGGGGGGTATTGTATGTTTTTTTTTACAGGCAAAAGAGCTGAACTTCTTGGGGCATGCCCCGCAAAGGGCCCTGTTCAGGGCTGGTAAGGTAAAAGAGCTTTGAACTTTAGTAATTTAGAATAGGGTAGGGCATTTTTTTATTTTGGGGGGCTTTGTTATTTTATTAGGGGGCTTAGAGTAGGTGTAATTAGTTTAAAATTGTTGTAATATATTTCTAATGTTTGTAAATATTTTTTTATTTTTTTGTAACTTAGTTCTTTTTTATTTTTGGTACTTTAGTTAGTTTATTTCATTGTATTTATTTGTAGGAATTGTATTTAATTTATTTATTGATAGTGTAGTGTTAGGTTTAATTGTAGATAATTATAGGTATTTTATTTAATTTATTTATTGATAGTGTAGTGTTAGGTTTAATTGTAACTTAGGTTAGGATTTATTTTACAGGTAAATTTGTAATTATTTTAACTATTTTAGCTATTAAATAGTTCTTAACTATTTAATAGCTATTGTACCTGGTTAAAATAAATACAAAGTTACCTGTAAAATAAATATTAATCCTAAAATAGCTATAATATCATTATAATTTATATTGTAGCTATATTAGGATTTATTTTACAGGTAAGTATTTAGCTTTAAATAGGAATAATTTATTTAAGAAGAGTTAATTAATTTCGTTAGATTAAAATTATATTTAATTTAGGGGGGTGTTAGTGTTAGGGTTAGACTTAGCTTTAGGGGTTAATACATTTATTAGAATAGCGGTGAGCTCCAGTCGGCAGATTAGGGGTTAATAATTGAAGTTAGGTGTTGGCGATGTTAGGGAGGGCAGATTAGGGGTTAATACTATTTATTATAGGGTTAGTGAGGCGGATTAGGGGTTAATAACTTTATAATAATAGCAGTGCGGTCCGCTCGGCAGATTAGGGGTTAATAAGTGGAGGCAGGTGGAGGCGACGTTGTGGGGGCAGATTAGGGGTTAATAAATATAATATAGGGGTCGGCGGTGTTAGGGGCAGCAGATTAGCGGTACATAGGGATAATGTAAGTAGCGGCGGTTTACGGAGCGGCAGATTAGGGGTTAAAAATAATATACAGGGGTCAGCAATAGCGGGGGCAGCAGATTAGGGGTTAATAAGTGTAAGGTTAGGGGTGTTTAGACTCGGGGTACATGTTAGAGTGTTAGGTGCAGACGTAGGAAGTGTTTCCCCATAGGAAACAATGGGGCTGCGTTAGGAGCTGAACGCGGCTTTTTTGCAGGTGTTAGGTTTTTTTTCCGCTCAAACAGCCCCATTGTTTCCTATGGGGGAATCGTGCACGAGCACGTTTTTGAGGCTGGCCGAGTCCGTAAGCAACTCTGGTATCGAGAGTTGAAGTTGCGTTAAATATGCTATACGCTCCATTTTTGGAGCCTAACGCAGCCATTCTGTGGACTCTCAATACCAGAGTTATTTTAAAGGTGCGGGCAGAAAAAAGCCAGTGTTAGATACGCGGGTCGTTACCGACAAAACTCTAAATTTAGCCGATTATTTGCAATAACAGTGGGCATACAAGGGAAACAGAGATGGGTAAGAGATTAAGCAGACAATAAAAAAACATTCTCTTCTATATGTTCCTGCTCCTACACGCAGGAAAAAGTATTGGTAGAAAGAGAAAAATGTATATAGAAGCGCTAACAGCTTTAGGGCATCTGAGTTATACACTGTATAAAGCAAATGTAAATAATTCACTGTTTGGAACAATTGTGAATAATATTTATAATCAGTACAAATAATACTCAATGAAATTAGTGAATAATAATAAATACATTTATTATATAAAAATAAATTAATAAAATAGTGACCGGTCAGTTCAGTACACATTAATAATAGTATTGTTAAAAATAGTGGCTGATGCCAAAACGATTGTGTATTTTTATATTGTTAGCCTAAAAAGACATCTGCTTGATAATGTCCAAATAAAAAATTTCCGGATAACAACCACAGTCCTTGGGTGTAAATTGTTTGAAAATGTCTGTTGTGTGCCAATTTATTACTTCTAGTAATGCAGTCAAAACATATTCCTTGACCTCTTATTCGGTCAGGTGCGGATAATATTAACACTGGTACCTTTGACGGTTAAATACCTTGCTTCAAGACGGCTCTCAAGTCGGTGTGTTCAGCGAAACTGATTAAATATATTTTTTTTTTTTTTTTTTTTTTTTTTTTTTTTTTTTGAGGTTTTTTGCCAAAACAAACATTTGGTAATTGCCAATATACAATAAAAAGAAAACAGTAGAGTATTACATAGTAAGCTGCAAACATATGACAGACAGGTAAACCAAAGGATTAAATGACAATTACTTTCTCATAATAAACAGTAGTCATAAATAGAACATAGTGTAGGTGGACATAAATTGGAGCGGGCCGCTCATGGACCCTCATTGAAAAACCTCATTTTTTATTTTCTAAGATAATATAATGTCTAGCTCCCTTACTGATAAATGGATTTATAATGATACAGTGGAACACCTCCATAAAGTTAACTAACAGCAGTGTTAAAATTGCATGCGTAGGTGACGCGTATTAGTGATCAGTCCTGCTGATCTAGACAGGGCATATAAACGCATTCCTATTGTATTATGAAGGGTTGGGTACTTAGGGAGCAATTAAGAGCTGTAATTCAGGTGCGGTATAGACGAGACAAACCACCTTGTTAGTTCCCCTAGAATAGGGGATACATTATTGTAGGGGGGGGGGAGGGAGGAGGTGTTTTTCCTGTTTTCAGAATTATCTCACGCTTTAGGAGCATTAAGACATAATGGAATGCACTGAGAACTATCTTTATCATATAAAACAGGAACAGGAAGAGTTTAAACACGCAAGAATAAACTATGCAGATACAATATAAAGGAGTATGATACATTAAATATGCTAATAATGAAATAGATATACTTAAAGCTATGTAGTAGGGCATATTAAGAAATGCAATCAGAAGGGAGGAGTTAAATTTAAATAAGCGAAATAAGAGATAAGAGTTCTCTTTCCATCTGACTGTAGCGAGGGGCACCATTCGGGATAAGTATATACCTTGGTAGACCAGGTTTGACAGATACCCCATTATCTACAGGAAGTACTATGATTATGGATGTCAGAGTGTATTGGCGGGGAGGAGGGAGCTATGAAGAAAAAGAAGTTATTGTGGGAGTAGCAGAGATCCTAAACTAGACACCATTGCCACATAGATGATATATAATGTTATGGTGAGATTGCCAATTAAATGTGATCCCAACGTTATACTTAGCAGTATCTACTATGACTAAACACTTATATGTCGGAATTCAAATAATAGAAAACTTTATTTTACTCTATTGATTGGGATAAGGGCTTTCGGTTGCCTCTATGGGGAAATTAACATAGAAATGCTTTAGGGATGTAGGTATATTATAAAGGCTTCGCTGTTACACACAGGCAATAAGATTCAATCCTAGGGGCACGGGCCCTATGCCCCAGAACAGAATGTGTACAGATAAGTGCTATTGGTTAGTGACTGTACTAATAAGTATATTAGAGAGAACTAGCCACTTGCCAAGGAGTCTGTAGAATATGAGTTGTCCCCATAGAGGGTTACATATGGTAAATAACGAGAGCCCTTGCTCTACCCTAGTCCTAATTTTAGTTAGCGAATTGATTACGCTTTTCATATATCCATAAATGCTATAATGGCATAAGCTGGGAAATATGGAATAGAAATCCTGTAGGTACATCTATAGCAGGAACAGCAAATACAACACAGTATGTGTTAACAAATACCCTCCTATCTAAACTATTGTATACTATGAAACAAAAAGCTATCTCCACAAGCAAACCTGTATAAATAAATGTTATCCATGCAAAATACTTTGATTTCTATACAGCATCATGCTGGTTCTATCTAAAATTTGCATAGTGCTATAAACTGGGTCACATAGTATAAATATTAAACATTTGTAGCTCAGAGAGACCATTAGAAAAATTTTAAATGTAAAGTTTCCATCCCAGCCAAAGAGCAAGAGGTATTGTGTAGCACATCAGAGAGGAGAAAACCAAGATAACTAAACTATTTGAGTGAAACAGGATTGCAAACACTAGTAATAATATATGATTGTTGGACCATATCAAGGTAACATTAAGGCAGGCCGTCCGTTCCTGCACAAACTTCCTCTGTCAATTTTTAGCTAAGGCAAGAGGTATGGCTGTGACACAGTTCGCCAGCATAACAAACTTCCTCCCAGATCTCCCTTTGTGAGTGGCAGATTTTATCTCAAATAGGGCATTAGAATGATTAGATGCGCTAACGGTTCCTAAATACATAGCTCAACAACTAAGCAAATAACTCTAAACACATATAACATTTTCACCAAACCGCAGTAATGCCATTATAGGCCCAAATGTTCAACTTGGTAGTGATAGATGCCTTAACGTTTCAAGAACTTGGCTACAGAATGAGAGAGAATCACAATGTCAAAGTCCCAGCATCTGCAGCTCTATACCTCCTGAAGCCTGAGTTAAACTTTTGAGTCAGGCTTTTTTCTCCTAATGGCTTAGCCGATACCCCTTCTGAGGCTATGGGCGTCATGCTGTACCTGTTGGAAACACTCCGGTGTTAGCCACCCATCCGCACCATTAGCCAACTTGCAGGAATCCCAACACAGCTGCAAGTCACAGGCTTTGAGAGCATCCGGCCCCACATTGACTTCTTCAGGCAATCTCGAAAGCTCGAAGGAGCATCGGTAAGGTAGTTGGTAGTGAGGAGCCGAGCATAGCCCCTGCGCCCACATCGGGTCTGTAGCGCATTGTAATGTGATCATCTGTGATGCCGCTCCTATGGTTTCATGCGGCGGATAGAATTGTGAGCCACACAGCTCGGCCTCTGATGACCAAACCTCCTCTGGGATAGTAGACTCTCCTGCCGCAACCGTGTCGCAGCAAGAGACATTGTGTGCCGGCCTAGGCATTAAAGATGGCGGTTGCCGGGGCTCCGCTACACTCACTGTGTCATCACAGTCCTCCTCGCAGACAGCTAGGACAGTTAAAGCTGCGATATGGGCGCCAAGATCATTGAAGGATTCATTCATTGCACCCAAAAGAGTTCGGTGATGAAGCTCTAGCATGTCAGTGATCTGTGCCAAAAGAAGCGCAGCCATATTTCTCGTGCTTCAGCGTGAGGCAAAGTTAAGCTAAAAAGCATGTGTTGCAGAGCAGGAATGAATATTATAAAGTGCTCAGGCAGCAATAAAAAGTTTATTCTCTTAATATTCCTCTAATTAGAGGGCACCAATAAGATTAAATTCCATAGAAATAAGGTATATAACAGGAGCTCCTGAGATGTGCGACTTGTCTTGGTGGTAGTAGGCTCCTCCCCCCGATTAAATATATTTTGATACCTTGTATCCTTAGTTTTTCTGCTGGCGTCTCTCAAGTTACTTTGTAACTGCCACTCAGCTGTCGGGTTGTAGAACGATTCAGTTTCCTGGTCCGTCACCGTCATGCCGTTTTTTTATATAATAAGTGGACATACATGGTTGTTTAGGTGAAATGATTATTGTCTATATATAAATTTATATTTTTATTTTGCTATTAGATAGGTATTAAAAAGGAATATATGTGTGTTTATTTAAATAGCTGTTAATTTAATTACTAAGCTCAATCAGTCTAAAGCACTTTAGGGGGAAAAAGAAGGCAGTGCACCCAGTCTCTTTCCTTAACAGCACAAGGGGAAACAGAGTTTATGCTAAATTTGTCTATTAGTTTGTGATTGGTTAGCAAGGATTCTTTTTGCTCTGGGGACAGGGAAATCAGTGAAAAGTAAAAACATAAAGTAATATGGTAATTTACTAATTATCCAAAAAAATTTGCATTTTACATTTCAAAAGTCTTCTCAGATATGAAGGTGCATTATCATGCAGCTTAAAATTTGTTTTTAATATCCATTTAATAGCAAATATGCTATTTCCATTTGTAAATCTTACAGGAAAGTCAAAGAAGTAGAGCAGAGCAAAATATACAGCAACAACGATTAGGACTATAAGCCCTTATCATATACCTTTTCTTACAAATCACACATTAATACATATCACCAGTAGTGATGTCGCGAACTGTTCACCGGAGAACAGTTCCCGGCGAACATAGCTTGTTCGCGTTCACCACTGCGGGCGAACATATGCGATGTTCAATCCGCCCCCTATGTGTCATCATTGAGGAAACTTTGACCCTGTATCTCACAGCCTTCTGACACATTTGAGCCAATCAGCAGCAGACACTCCCTCACAGACCCTCCCAGCTCCTTGGCAGCAGCCATTTTAGATTCATTACGATCTTGCTTTCTTAATGAGAGGAGCTTTAGTGTTGCTGCTGCTGACATTATAGGGAAATAGATAGCTAGGCTAGTGTATTTAGTGTCCACTATAGTGTCCAATCATCTAATCTCTGCTGTAAGGACAGCACCCCAAAAAGCCCTTTTTAGGGCTATAACTTCAGTCGTTTTTTTATTTTTAATTTTATTTGCATTTGCCTGGCTTTCAGCATGTGTGTGAGGCTCACAGCATATACTGTGATTAGTGCCACCACTGATATCTGCTTAACATTAGTGTAAATTTAACCAACAAAACTTTTAAATTATTTTGCTAGTGTAATCTAATTTCATTTTCTATCAGGCCTGTGTGTCTGGCTTACACAGCATACTGTGGTTAATTGCTGTGCTAGCAGCCACCACTCATATCTGCTTAACATTATTTTAAATTTAAAAAAAAAAAAATTAAATAATTTTGCTAATGTAATCTAATTTCATTTTCTATCAGCCCTGTGTGTCTGGCTTACACAGCATACTGTGGTTAATTGCTGTGCTAGCAGCCACCACTCATATCTGCTTAATAGTATTTTAAATTAAAAAAAAAAAAAATTAAATCATTTTGCTAGTGTAATCTAATTTCATTTTCTATCAGGCCTGTGTGTCTGGCTTACACAGCATACTGTGGTTAATTGCTGTGCTAGCAGCCACCACTCATATCTGCTTAACATTATTTTAAATTTAAAAAAAAAAACTTTTAAATCATTTTGCTAGTGTAATCTAATTTCATTTTCTATCAGGCCTGTGTGTCTGGCTTACACAGCATACTGTGGTTAATTGCTGTGCTAGCAGCCACCACTCATATCTGCTTAACATTATTTTAAATTTTAAAAAAAAACTTTTAAATCATTTTGCTAGTGTAATCTAATTTCATTTTCTATCAGGCCTGTGTGTCTGGCTTACACAGCATACTGTGGTTAATTGCTGTGCCAGCAGCCACCACTCATATCTGCTTAACATTATTTTAAATTTTTAAAAAAACCTTTTAAATCATTTTGCTAGTGTAATTTAATTTCATTTTCTATCACGCCTGTGTGTCAGGCTCACACAGCATATAACGTTGTTAAATTGCTGTGCCAGCAGCCACCACTCATCTGCTTAACATTATTATTATATTTTTTTTTTGTCAAATGAATGCATTGTTTTATATTTATTCATATTTTTTTTTTGAATATTTTTTATTGAGGTTTACAATAAAAAAAAGACATACATGTGCATATACAGATGGAACTGCTACATAACAACAAGACGCAGTGTCATACAGAAGCATAATTATAGCATGTTGATCAGTGACCATTAACATCAAGTGAATAATAACAACAATAGTATGTCATACAAAGGGTACCAAGGCTAAGCAAACCTCACATATTTTTTGTTTTATAATACAACGGTCCATTAACAGTCAATAAACAATATTATGTGATAGGGACATAGATTGTCAAGTTATTTATTAATATCAAGCGAGAGATAGAACAACTCAACAAATGCATAGCATATAGTACAAGAAAAGGAAAGGGGGGGAGGGAGGGAAGGAGGGAGGGAAGAAGAAGGGGAGAGTGCTTAACATTATTTTAAATTTAAAAAACAAACCTTTTAAATCATTTTGCTAGTGTAATCTAATTTCATTTTCTATCAGGCCTGTGTGTCAGGCTTACACAGCATACAACATTGTTTAATTGCTGTGCCAGCAGCCACCACTCATATCTGCTTAACATTATTTTAAATTTAAAAAAAAAACCTTTTAAATCATTTTGCTAGTGTAATCTAATTTAATTTTCTATCAGGCCTGTGTGTCAGGCTTACACAGCATACAACGTTGTTTAATTGCTGTGCCAGCAGCCACCACTCATATCTGCTTAACATTATTTAAAATTTAAAAAAAAAAAATTTAAATAATTTTGCTAGTGTAATCTAATTTCATTTTTTATCAGGCCTGTGTGTCAGGCTTACACAGCATACAACGTTGTTTAATTGCTGTGCCAGCAGCCACCACTTATATCTGCTTAACATTATTTAAAAAATTTTAAAAAAAACTTTTAAATCATTTTGCTAGTGTAATCTAATTTCATTTTCTATCAGGCCTGTGTGTCAGGCTTACACAGCATACAACATTGTTTAATTGCTGTGCCAGCAGCCACCACTCATATCTGCTTAACATTATTTTAAATTTAAAAAAAAAACCTTTTAAATCATTTTGCTAGTGTAATCTAATTTAATTTTCTATCAGGCCTGTGTGTCAGGCTTACACAGCATACAACGTTGTTTAATTGCTGTGCTAGCAGCCACCACTCATATCTGATTAACATTATTTTAAATTTAAAAAAAAACCTTTTAAATCATTTTGCTAGTGTAATCTAATTTCATTTTCTATCAGGCCTGTGTCTCAGGCTCACACAGCATATACTGTGCCCGCCACCACTCCTGCCACCACTCATAAACATTATTGAAAATTAAAAAAAAAAAACCTTTAAATAATTTTGCTAGTGTAATCTAATTTCATTTTCCATCAGGCCTGTGTGTCAGGCCCACATCATATAGTGTGATTAATAGCTCTTTTTTCCACCACTTATATCTGGTGTAACATTAGTGTAATTTCTTTTTAAATTTTTTTTACATCAGTCCTCTTCTAGTGTTATTTAATATTAGTTGCCAGGCCAGCCTGGCTGCCATTAGTGCCAGCCTGTGTGTCAGGCTGCCAGCATATACTGTGCCTACTTACATCCTCAGTGCCAGTCCACCACTCCTATCTGGTGTAACATTAGTTTAAATTTTGTAAAAAAAACTTTTACATCAGTCTTCTAGTGTTATTTAATTTTAGTTGCCAGGCTGCCTGCCACTAGTGCCAGCCTGTGTGTCAGGCTGCCAGCACATACTGTGCCTACTTCTATCCTGAGTGCCATCACTCCTATCTGTTGTAACATTAGTGTAACTTTTTTAAAAACTAACTTTTACATCAGTCTGCTATTGTTATTTAATTGCAGTTGCCTGTCTGCCAACGTGTGTGCCAGGCCCACTTTCCAACTAGTGTCACGAATCATATTTGTAATAACAGTAGTGTAAATATTTAAAATAAAAACTTTTTTGACTGTGAATCATCAGTCTGCTAGTGCAATTGAATTGCAGTTGCCTGTCTGCCAGCGTGTGTGCCAGGCCCACTTGCCAACTAGTGCCACCAATCATATTTGTTATAACAGTAGTGTAAATATTTTAAAAAAATATTTTTTGACTGTGAAAGATCAGTCTGCTAGTGTAATCTAATTGCAGTTGCCTGTTTGCCAGCGTGTGTGCCAGGCCCACTTGGTGCCAACTATTTCCACCAATCATATTTGCTATAACAGTTTTGAAAATATTTTAAATCAAAACTTTTTTGACTGTGAATCATCAGTCTGCTAGTGCCATTGAATTGCAGTTGCCTGCCTGCCAGCATGTGTGCCAGGCCCACTTGCCAACTAGTTACACCAATCATATTTGTTTTAACAGTATTGTAAATATTTAAAATAAAAAATTCTTAGACTGTGAATCATCAGTCTGCTAGTGCAATTGAATTGCAGTTTCCTGCCTGCCAGCATGTGTGCCAGGCCCACTAGCCAACTAGTGCCACCAATCATATTTGTTGTAACAGTATTGAAAATATTTTAAATCAAAATGTTTTTGACTGTGAATCATCAGTCTGCTAGTGCCATTGAATTGCAGTTGCTTGCCTGTCAGCGTGTGTGCCAGGCCCACTTGCCAACTAGTTACACCAATCATATTTGTTCTAACAGTATTGTAAATATTTAAAATAAAAAATTCTTAGACTGTGAATCATCAGTCTGCTAGTGCAATTGAATTGCAGTTTCTTGCCTGCCAGAGTGTGTGCCAGGCCCACTAGCCAACTAGTGCCACCAATCATATTTGTTGTAACAGTATTGAAAATATTTTAAATCAAAACTTTTTTGACTGTGAATCATCAGTCTCCTAGTGCCATTGAATTGCAGTTGCCTGCCTGCCAGCGTGTGTGCCAGGCCCACTTGCCAACTAGTTACACCAATCATATTTGTTCTAACAGTATTCTAAATATTTAAAATAAAAAATTCTTAGACTGTGAATCATCAGTCTACTAGTGCAATTGAATTGCAGTTTCCTGCCTACCAGCGTGTGTGCCAGGCCCACTAGCCAACTAGTGCCACCAATCATATTTGTTGTAACAGTATTGAAAATATTTTAAATCAAAACTTTTTTGACTGTGAATCATCAGTCTGCTAGTGCCATTGAATTGCAGTTGCCTGCCTGCCAGCGTGTGTGCCAGGCCCACTTGCTGCCAACTACTGCCACCAATCATATTTGTTATAACAGTATTGTAAATATTTAAAATAACATCAGTCATCTAGTGTAATGTAATTGCAGTTGCCTTCCTCCCAGCGTGTGTCCCAGGCCCACTTGCCAAGCAAACTAGTGCCTCCAATCATATTTGTTCTAACAGGTTTGAAAATATTTAAAATAAAAACTTTTTTTACTGTGAATCATCAGTCTGCTAGTGCCATTAAATTGCAGTTGCCTGCCTGCCAGCATGTGTGCCAGGCCCACTTGCCGTTTCCAACTAGTGCCACCAATCATATTTGTTCTAACAGTATTGTAAATTTTTTTAAAAAACAAATTTTGGACTGTGAAGCATCAGTCAGCTAGTGTAATCTAATTGCAGTTGCCTTCCTCCCAGCGTGTGTGCCAGCCAGGCCCACTTGCCAACTAGTGCCACCAATCATATTTGTTGTTACAGTACTTTTAATATTTAAAAAAATAAACATTTTTGACTTTGAAACATCAGTCTTTTTTTTGTTGTCAGGCTCACAGCGTATACTGTGCCCACTTGCCCAGAGCCACCACTCATAATTTGTTTAATAGTATTGTAAGTGTACATTTAAAAAAAAATGACAAGCAGAGGCAGGCCACCCCGCAGGTGCTGTCGTGGTTGTGGTGCTATGATTCCTTTCCCTACAAATATGCACATTGTTCAGACGCCAGGGGGGATGAGAAAAGTTCTGAGGAGGACCTAGTTGAATGGCTAACACAGGACACCCAATCTTCTACAGCTTCCGCTCCTAGTCCTCCTAACCTTGACGCACCATCCACGTCCAGCTGTGCTTTGGGCACCTCTCAAGTGACCAGTGCCACTCGCCTGCCTGTCGCCACCACCAACACTAGCACCACAGCCACTTCACTTGATCTGTCACAGGAGTTATTGACACATCAGTTGGAAGAAATGAGTGATGCGCAACCATCATTGACAGAGGATGTAGATAACAATGATATGTCTCAGTCCGGCAGCATTACAAACATGGAGGTACAGTGTGATGATGATGATGATGATGTTGTACCCGCTGCTGCTTCCTTTGTTGATAAGTCAGATACAAGTGAAGCGGTTGATGATGATGTGTAGGTGGATGTCACGTGGGTGCCTGCTAGAAGAGAAGAAGAAGAGGGGGAAAGTTCAGATGGGGAGACAGAGAGGAGGAGGAGGAGGAGACGAGTTGGAAGCAGGGGGAGGTCGTCGCAAGGAGCTAGTGGCACAGTCAGACAGCATGCATCGGCACCCGGGGTCAGCCAGACAGCACGCCAACGCCAATCAACGCATGCTGTTGCCACCACCAGAATGCCGTCATCACAGAGCTCAGCAGTGTGGCATTTTTTTTGTGTGTCTGCCTCTGACAACAGTGATGCCATTTGAAACCTGTGCCAAAAGAAACTGAATCGTGGGAAGTCCAACACCCACCTAGGTACAACTGCTTTGCAAAGGCACATGGTCTCAAAACACAAACGCCGATGGGAAGAACACATGAGTAGAAGCAGCACACAAACTCAAAGCCGCCCTCCTCCTCCTGCTCCAGCATCTTCAGCCACGTCAACCACTGCTGTCCTCCTTGCCCCCTCTCAACCATCCTCCACTCAGTCTCTCTTACGTAGCAGTTCCTGGTCATCTGCCCACAGTCAGGTGTCTGTCAAGGACATGTTTGAGCGTAAGAAGCCAATTTCTCAAAGTCACCCCCTTGCCCGGCGTCTGACAGCTGGCTTGTCTGAACTCTTAGCCCGCCAGCTTTTACCATACAAGCTGGTGGAGTCTGATGCTTTCAAAAAATTTGTATATGTTGGGACACCAAAGTGGAAGGTACCTGGCAGAAATTTCTTTTCACAAAAGGCAATCCCAAACCTGTACTCTAATGTGCAAAAGGAAGTAATGGCATGTCTGGCACACAGCGTTGGGCAAGGGTCCATATGACCACTGATAGCTGGTCTGCAAAGCATGGTCAGGGCAGGTATATCACCTACACTGTGCATTGGGTAAACCTGCTGACGTCTGACAAGCATGGAATGCGTGGCTCTGCAGAGGAGTTGGTGACACCGCCATGACTTGCAGGCAGGCCTGCTGCTACCTCCTCTACTCCTCCTACTCCATCCTCTTCCATAACCTCTTCCTCGGCTGAGTCCTCTTCTGCTTCTGCATTTTGCTCCACATCAACGGCACCCCCCCAGCTCCCCAGGTACTATTCAACATCCCGGATACGGCAGTGTCACACCGTCTTGGGGTTGACTTGCCTGAAAGCGGAGAGTCACACCGCACCAGCACTCCTGTCCGCCCTGAACGCACATGTGGATCAGTGGCTGACTCCGCACCAACTGGAGATTGGCAAGGTTGTTTCTGACAATAGAAGTAATTTGGTGGCGGCATTGAAATTGGGCAAGTTGACACATGTGCGTAATCTGATTGTACAACGCTTTGTGCATAAGTACCCAGGCTTACAGGACGTCCTGAAGCAGGCCAGGAAGGTGTGTGGCCATTTCAGGCATTCCTACACGGCCATGGCGCACTTGTCCGATATCCAGCGTCGAAACAACCTGCCAGTGAGGCGCTTGATTTGCGACAGCCCAACACGGTGGAATTCAACACTCCTAATGTTCGACCACCTGCTCCAACAAGAAAAAGCTGTTAATGAGTATTTGTATGACTGGGGTGCTAGGACAGCCTCTGGTGAGCTGGGGATTTTTTTGCCAAATTAATGGATGCTCATGCGCAATGCCTGTAGGCTCATGCATCCTTTTAAGGAGGTGACAAACCTTGTCAGTCGCACCGAAGGCACCATCAGCGACATCATACCATTTGTTTTCTTCCTGGAGCATGTCCTGCGAAGAATGCTTGATCAGGCGGTAGATGAGCGTGAAGAGGAAGAGTTGTGTCCATCACCACCAGAAACAGCCTTATCAGCATCGCTTGCTGGACCTGCAGAAATGCAGGAAGAGGATTGTGAGGAAGATGAGTCAGAGGAGGAATGTGGCTTTGAGGAGGAGGAGGAGGAGGAGGAGGAAGACCAAGCATAACAGGCATCCCAGGGTGCTCGTTGTTGTCACCTATCTAGTACCCATAGTGTTGTACGTGGCTGGGGGGAAGAAGATACCCTCAGTGACATCAGTGAGGACGAGGAACGGTACATGATTAGCTCGGCATCCAACCTTGTGCAAATGGGGTCTTTCATGCTGTCGTGCCTGTTGAGAGACCCTTGTATTAAAAAGCTGAAGGAGAACGACCTGTACTGGGTGTCCACGCTACTAGATCCCCGGTATAAGCATAAAGTGCCTGAAATG
Source organism: Bombina bombina (assembly GCF_027579735.1). Classification (NCBI taxonomy): domain Eukaryota; kingdom Metazoa; phylum Chordata; class Amphibia; order Anura; family Bombinatoridae; genus Bombina; species Bombina bombina. The sequence continues at coordinate 814,199,803 of NC_069500.1, read as the reverse complement.
TTACCAAACTCCCGCAAGTTGGAAAGGATGGAGCATTTCAAAAATAAATTAAAAACTATGCTTTACACAGCATATAAGGGTGATGTCACAGCACAACGGGAATCTAACAGGGGAAGAGATGAAAGTAATCCTCCTCCTCCCATGACCGCGGCAGCAAGGACAGGATGCTTTCCTGATGTGTTGTTGATGGAGGACATGCGGACCTTTTTAACTCCTATGCATCAGCAGAGCCTTTCGGGATCCAGCCTCAGAGAAAGACTCAACCGACAGGTAGCAGACTACCTAGCATTAACTGCGGATCTCGAGGAGTGATCGACCCCTTGACTACTGGGTGTGCAGGCTTGACCTGTGGCCTGAGCTATCCCAATTTGCAATTGAACTTCTGGCCTGCCCCGCTTCAAGTGTCCTGTCAGAAAAGACCTTCAGTGCAGCAGGAGGTTTTGTCACTGAGAAGAGAAGTCGCCTAGGTCAAAAAAGTCTTGATTATCTCACCTTTATTAAAATGAATGAGGGATGGATCCCGAAGGGACTGACTTTGGGCGATACATTTGAGTAAAAAAGGCCTGATGATTAGATGAGCTGCCTTGGGCTACAAATGGTACACACGCTGGCTTTTTTTTTCTTATAATGCAGGATGACTTGCGTGACTTATCCGCCAAAAACTAGTGTTCAAGCCGCAAGGTTTTAGGGCACTTTCTAACTGTTTTACAAACATCAATTTTTCTGGCCGCTGCTACAGCAGCGGCTGCAACAATACCGAATTTTTAAGGCATTTGTACATTCCTAATTTTTCTGTCCTTTGCTGCTGCACTGTGGCTACAAAACTCAAAGCAATAAAAAAAAGGCACATAACAGTGATTAAACTGTTAAGAATAGTACTACTTAACACACCACTCATATCTGATGGCACAGTACATTGCACGCGCAGTGCCCCAAATTTGAAGTAGGAGGACCGACCAAGCATCTTTTTCCATCTCACGGTTCCGAAAAATTATCTCCGGGTTCCATCGATGCCATACCTGTACTCGATTGTGCAAAAGGATGGCATAAGTGGTGTTTCATGCTGTTGTGCCTGTTGAGGGTCGTGGGCCATTGTATAAAAAGGCTGAAGGAGAATGACCTGTACTGGGTGTCCAAGTGCATTTTTTGGACAATATTCCCGGTTCCTCTAAATTATCTCCGGGTTCCTCAAATCAATGCCATATCTGTAATCTATTGTGCAAAAGGATGGCATATGTGGTGTTTCCTGCTGTTGTTTCTGTTGAGGGTCCTGGACCCTGTTATAAAAAGGCTGAAGGAGAACAAAGTGTACTGGTTGCCCAAGCATCTTTTTCCATCTCCCGGTTCCTAAAAATTATCTCTGGGTTTCTAAAATGGATGCCATACCTGTACTATATTGTGCAAAAGGATGGCATATGTGGTGTTTCCTGCTGTTGTTTCTGTAGAGGGTCCTGGACCCTTTTATAAAAAGGCTGAAGGAGAACGACCTGTACTGTACTGGGTGTCCAAGCATGGTTTTTTGTTCAATTTCCCGGTTCCTAAAAATTATCTCCGGGTTTCTAAAATCAATGCCATACCTGTACTCTATTGTTCAAAAGGATGGCATATGTGGAGTTTCCTGCTGTTGTTTCTGTTGAGGGTCCTGGACCCTGTTATAAAAAGGCTGAAGGAGAACGAAGTGTACTGGGTGTCCAATCATTTTTTTTGTTCAATTTCCCGGTTCCTAAAAATTATCTCCGGGTTTCTAAAATCAATGCCATGCCTGTAATCTATTGTTCAAAAGGATGGCATATGTCCTCTTTCCTGCTGTTGTTTCTGTTGAGGGTCCTGGACCCTCTTATAAAAAGGCTGAAGGAGAACGAAGTGTACTGGGTGTCCAATCATGTTTCTTTTTAAATTTCCCGGTTCCTAAAAATTATCTCCGGGTTCCTAAAATCGATGCCATACCTGTACTCTATTGTTCAAAAGGATGGCATAGGTGGTATTTCCTGCTGTTGTTTCTGTTGAGGGTCCTGGACCCTTGTCTAAAAAGGCTGAAGGAGAACAAAGTGTACTGGTTGTCCAAGCATCTTTTTCCATCTCCCGGTTCCTAAAAATTATTTCCGGGTTCCTAAAATGGATGCCATACCTGTACTGGATTGTTCAAAAGGATGGCATATGTGGTGTTTCCTGCTGTTGTTTCTGTTGAGGGTCCGGGACCCTTGTATAAAAAGGCTGAAGGAGAACGAAGTGTACTGGGTGTCCAATCATGTTTTTTTTTTAAATTTCCCGGTTACTAAAAATTATCTCCGAGTTCCTAAAATCGATGCCATACCTGTACTCTATTGTTCAAAAGGATGGCATAGATGGTGTTTCCTGCTGTTGTGTCTGTGGAGGGTCCTGGACCCTCGTCTACAAAGGCGGAAGGAGAACGACCTGTACTGGGTGTCCAAGCACGTTTTTTGTTCAATATTCCCGGTTCCTCTAAATTATCTCCGGGTTCCTCAAATCAATGCCATACCTGTACTTGATTGTGCAAAAGGATGGCATATGTGGTGTTTCATGCTGTTGTGCCTGTTGAGGGTCGTGGGCCATCGTATAAAAAGGCTGAAGGAGAACGACCTGTACTGGGTGTCCAAGCACATTTTTTGTTCAATATTCCCGGTTCCTTTAAATTATCTCCGGGTTCCTCAAATCAATGCCATACCTGTACTCGATTGTGCAAAAGGATGGCATATGTGGTGTTTCATGCTGTTGTGCCTGTTGAGGGTCGTCGGCCATCGTATAAAAAGGCTGAAGGAGAACGACCTGTACTAGGTGTCCAAGCACATTTTTTGTTCAATATTCCCGGTTCCTCTAAATTATCTCCGGGTTCCTAAAATCAATGCCATACCTGTACTCTATTGTGCATAAGGATGGCATATGTGGTGTTTCATGCTGTTGTGCCTGTTGAGGGTCGTGGGCCATCATATAAAAAGGCTGAAGGAGAATGACCTGTACTGGGTGTCCAAGCGCATTTTTGTTCAATATTCCCGGATCAGAACCTCTGTCTGCAACTGGTATACTTGATTGTGCAAAATGAAGTAACCTTACCATGGTTCCCTGACCGCATGTCTTGTTGTTATATTTTGGTGAGGGTAATCATGCAGGCCATATAGACTTCCCCCGATAGGAGGAGTAACAGGGATGAAAGTGCTAAGAATAGTACTACTTTACACAACCTAGTTAGTCATGGGTCCCAGTCCAAGACCGCATGTCTTGTTGTTTTATTTGGTACGGCTAATCATGCAGGCCATATAGACCTCCCACCATTAGGGGTTGTAACAGGTATTAAACTAATAAGAACAGTACTACTGAAATAAACCTAGTTACCATGGTTCCAAGAGCACAGGTTTTATTGTTGTACTTGTTAGGCTAATCATGATGGCCATATAGACCTTCCCCGAGAGGTCTGGAAGAAACAGGGATGAAAATGCTAAGATTAGTACTACTTTACACAACGTAGTTAGCCATGGGTCCCAGTCCAAGACCACATGTCTTGTTGTTTTATTTGGTACGGCTAATCATGCAGGCCATATAGACCTCCCACCATTAGGGGTTGTAACAGGTATTAAACTAATAAGAACAGTACTACTGAAATAAACCTAGTTACCATGGTTCCAAGAGCGCAGGTTTTATTGTTGTACTTTGTTAGGCTAATCATGATGGCCATATAGACCTCCCCCGAGAGGTGGGAGTAACAGGGATGAAAGTGCTAAGAATAGTACTACTTTACACAACCTAGTTAGCCATGGGTCCCAGTCCAACACCGCATGTCTTGTTGTTTTATTTGTTCCGGCTAATCATGCAGGCCATATAGACCTCCCACCATTAGGGGTTGTAACAGGTATTAAACTAATAAAAACAGTACTACTGAAATAAACCTAGTTACCATGGTTCCAAAAGCGCAGGTTTTATTGTTGTACTTTGTTAGGCTAATCATGATGGCCATATAGACCTCCCACCATTAGGGGTTGTAACAGGTATTAAACTAATAAGAACAGTACTACTGAAATAAACCTAGTTAACATGGTTCCAAGAGCGCAGGTTTTATTGTTGTACTTTGTTAGGCTAATCATGATGGCCATATAGACCTCCCCCGAGAAGTCTGGAAGTAACAGGGATGAAAGTGCTAAGAATAGTACTACTTTACACAACCTAGTTAGCCATGGGTCCCAGTCCAAGGCCGCATGTCTTGTTGTTTTATTTGTTCCAGGTAATCATGCAGGCCATATAGACCTCCCACCATTAGGGGTTGTAACAGGTATTAAACTAATAAGAACAGTACTACTGAAATAAACCTAGTTAACATGGTTCCAAGAGTGCAGGTTTTATTGTTGTACTTGTTAGGCTAATCATGATGGCCATATAGACCTCCCCCGAGAGGTCTGGAAGTAACAGGGATGAAAGTGCTAAGAATAGTACTACTTTACACAACCTAGTTAGCCATGGGTCCCAGTCCAAGACCGCATGTCTTGTTGTTTTATTTGGTATGGCTAATCATGCAGGCCATATAGACCTCCCACCATTAGGGGTTGTAACAGGTATTAAGCTAATAAGAACAGTACTACTAAAATAAACCTAGTTAACATGGTTCCAAGAGCGCAGGTTTTATTGTTGCACTTTGTTAGGCAAATCATGATGGCCATATAGACCTCCCCCGAGAGGTCTGGAAGTAACAGGGATGAAAGTGCTAAGAATAGTACTACTTTACACAACCTAGTTAGCCATGGGTCCCAGTCCAAGATCGCATGTCTTGTTGTTTTATTTGTTCCGGCTAATCATGCATATAGCCATATAGACCTCCCACCATTAGGGGTTGTAACAGGTATTAAACTAATAAGAACAGTACTACTGAAATAAACCTAGTTAACATGGTTCCAAGAGTGCAGGTTTTATTGTTGTACTTGTTAGGCTAAGCATGATGGCCATATAGACCTCCCCCGAGAGGTTTGGAAGTAACAGGGATGAAAGTGCTAAGAATAGTACCACTTTACACAACCTAGTTAGACATGGGTTGCAGTCCAAGACTGCATGTCTTGTTGTTTTATTTGTTCCGGCTAATCATGCAGGCCATATAGACCTCCCACCATTAGGGGTTGTAACAGGTATTAAACTAATAAGAACAGTACTACTGAAATAAACCTAGTTAACATGGTTCCAAGAGCGCAGGTTTTATTGTTGTACTTGTTAGGCTAATCATGATGGCCATATAGACCTCCCCCAAGAGTTCTGGAAGTAACAGGGATGAAAGTGCTAAGAATAGTACTACTTTACACAACCTAGTTAGCCATGGGTCCCAGTCCAAGACCGCATGTCTTGTTGTTTTATTTGTTCTGGCTAATCATGCAGGCCATATAGACCTCCCACCATTAGGGGTTGTAACAGGTATTAAACTAATAAGAACAGTACTACTGAAATAAACCTAGTTAACATGGTTCCAAGAGCGCAGGTTTTATTGTTGTACTTGTTAGGCTAATCATGATGGCCATATAGACCTCCCCCGAGAGGTCTGGAAGTAACAGGGATGAAAGTGCTAAGAATAGTACTACTTTACACAACCTAGTTAGCCATGAGTCCCAGTCCAAGACCGCATGTCTTGTTGTTTTATTTGTTCTGGCTAATCATGCAGGCCATATAGACCTCCCACCATTAGGGGTTGTAACAGGTATTAAACTAATAAGAACAGTACAACTGAAATAAACCTAGTTAACATGGTTCCAAGAGTGCAGGTTTTATTGTTGTACTTGTTAGGCTAATCATGATGTCCATAAAGACCTCCCCCGAGAGGTCTGGAAGTAACAGGGATGAAAGTGCTAAGAATAGTACTACTTTACACAACCTAGTTAGCCATGGGTCCCAGTCCAAGACCGCATGTCTTGTTGTTTTATTTGGTACGGATAATCATGCAGGCCATATAGACTTCTCACCATTAGGGGTTGTAACAGGTATTAAACTAATAAGAACTGTACTACTAAAATAAACCTAGTTAACATGGTTCCAAGAGCGCAGGTTTTATTGTTGTACTTTGTTAGGCTAATCATGATGGCCATATAGACCTCCCCCGAGAGGTCTGGAAGTAACAGGGATGAAAGTGCTAAGAATAGTACTACTTTATACAACCTAGTTAGCCATGGGTCCCAGTCCAAGACCGCATCTCTTGTTGTTTTATTTGGTACGGCTAATCATGCAGGCCATATAGACCTCCCACCATTAGTGGTTGTAACAGGTATTAAACTAATAAGAACAGTACTACTGAAATAAACCTAGTTAACATGGTTCCAAGAGCGCAGGTTTTATTGTTGTACTTTGTTAGGCTAATCATGATGGCCATATAGACCTCCCCCGAGAGGTCTGGAAGTAACAGGGATGAAAGTGCTAAGAATAGTACTACTTTACACAACGTAGTTAGCCATGGGTCCCAGTCCAAGACTGCATGTCTTGTTGTTTTATTTGTTCTGGCTAATCATGCAGGCCATATAGACCTCCCACCATTCGGGGTTGTAACAGGTATTAAACTAATAAGTACAGTACTACTGAAATAAACCTAGTTAACATGGTTCCAAGAGCGCAGGTTTTATTGTTGTACTTGTTAGGCTAATCATGATGGCCATATAGACCTCTCCCGTGAGGTTTGGAAGTAACAGGGATGAAAGTGCTAAGAATAGTACTACTTTACACAACCTAGTTAGCCATGGGTCCCAGTCCAAGGCCGCATGTCTTGTTGTTTTATTTGTTCCGGCTAATCATGCAGGCCATATAGACCTCCCACCATTAGGGGTTGTAACAGGTATTAAACTAATAAGAACAGTACTACTAAAATAAACCTAGTTAACATGGTTCCAAGAGCGCAGGTTTTATTGCTGTACTTTGTTAGGCTAATCATGATGGCCATGTAGACCTCCCCCGAGAGGTGGGAGTAACAGGGATGAAAGTGTTAAAATTAGTACTACTTTGCACAACCTAGTTAGCCATGGGTCCCAGTCCAAGACTGCATGTCTTGTTGTTTTATTTGTTCCGGCTAATCATGCAGGCCATATAGACCTCCCACCATTAGGGGTCGTAACAGGTATCAAACTAATAAGATCAGTACTACTGAAATAAACCTAGTTAACATGGTTCCAAGAGCGCAGGTTTTATTGTTGTACTTTGTTAGGCTAATCATGATGGCCACATAGACCTCCCCCGAGAGGTCTGGAAGTAACAGGGATGAAAGTGCTAAGAATAGTACTACTTTATACAACCTAGTTAGCCATGGGTCCCAGTCCAAGACCGCATCTCTTGTTGTTTTATTTGGTACGGCTAATCATGCAGGCCATATAGACCTCCCACCATTAGTGGTTGTAACAGGTATTAAACTAATAAGAACAGTACTACTGAAATAAACCTAGTTAACATGGTTCCAAGAGCGCAGGTTTTATTGTTGTACTTTGTTAGGCTAATCATGATGGCCATATAGACCTCCCCCGAGAGGTCTGGAAGTAACAGGGATGAAAGTGCTAAGAATAGTACTACTTTACACAACGTAGTTAGCCATGGGTCCCAGTCCAAGACTGCATGTCTTGTTGTTTTATTTGTTCTGGCTAATCATGCAGGCCATATAGACCTCCCACCATTCGGGGTTGTAACAGGTATTAAACTAATAAGTACAGTACTACTGAAATAAACCTAGTTAACATGGTTCCAAGAGCGCAGGTTTTATTGTTGTACTTGTTAGGCTAATCATGATGGCCATATAGACCTCCCCCGTGAGGTTTGGAAGTAACAGGGATGAAAGTGCTAAGAATAGTACTACTTTACACAACCTAGTTAGCCATGGGTCCCAGTCCAAGGCCGCATGTCTTGTTGTTTTATTTGTTCCGGCTAATCATGCAGGCCATATAGACCTCCCACCATTAGGGGTTGTAACAGGTATTAAACTAATAAGAACAGTACTACTAAAATAAACCTAGTTAACATGGTTCCAAGAGCGCAGGTTTTATTGCTGTACTTTGTTAGGCTAATCATGATGGCCATGTAGACCTCCCCCGAGAGGTGGGAGTAACAGGGATGAAAGTGTTAAGAATAGTACTACTTTGCACAACCTAGTTAGCCATGGGTCCCAGTCCAAGACTGCATGTCTTGTTGTTTTATTTGTTCCGGCTAATCATGCAGGCCATATAGACCTCCCACCATTAGGGGTCGTAACAGTTATTAAACTAATAAGATCAGTACTACTGAAATAAACCTAGTTAACATGGTTCCAAGAGCGCAGGTTTTATTGTTGTACTTTGTTAGGCTAATCATGATGGCCATATAGACCTCCCCCGAGAGGTCTGGAAGTAACAGGGATGAAAGTGCTAAGAATAGTACTACTTTACACAACCTAGTTAGCCATGGGTCCCAGTCCAAGACCGCATGTCTTGTTGTTTTATTTGTTCTGGCTAATCATGCAGGCTATATAGACCTCCCACCATTAGGGGTTGTAACAGGTATTAAACTAATAAGAACAGTACTACTGAAATAAACCTAGTTAACATGGTTCCAAGAGTGCAGGTTTTATTGTTGTACTTGTTAGGCTAATCATGATGGCCATAAAGACCTCCCCCGAGAGGTCTGGAAGTAACAGGGATGAAAGTGCTAACAATAGTACTACTTTACACAACCTAGTTAGCCATGGGTCCCAGTCCAAGACCGCATGTCTTGTTGTTTTATTTGGTACGGCTAATCATGCAGGCCATATAGACCTCTCACCATTAGGGGTTGTAACAGGTATTACACTAATAAGAACTGTACTACTAAAATAAACCTAGTTAACATGGTTCCAAGAGCGCAGGTTTTATTGTTGTACTTTGTTAGGCTTATCATGATGGCCATATAGACCTCCCCCGAGAGGTCTGGAAGTAACAGGGATGAAAGTGCTAAGAATAGTACTACTTTATACAACCTAGTTAGCCATGGGTCCCAGTCCAAGACCGCATCTCTTGTTGTTTTATTTGGTACGGCTAATCATGCAGGCCATATAGACCTCCCATCATTAGTGGTTGTAACAGGTATTAAACTAATAAGAACAGTACTACTGAAATAAACCTAGTTAACATGGTTCCAAGAGCGCAGGTTTTATTGTTGTACTTTGTTAGGCTAATCATGATGGCCATATAGACCTCCCCCGAGAGGTCTGGAAGTAACAGGTATGAAAGTGCTAAGAATAGTACTACTTTACACAACGTAGTTAGCCTTGGGTCCCAGTCCAAGACTGCATGTCTTGTTGTTTTATTTGTTCCGGCTAATCATGCAGGCCATATAGACCTCCCACCATTAGGGGTTGTAACAGGTATTAAACTAATAAGTACAGTACTACTGAAATAAACCTAGTTAACATGGTTCCAAGAGCGCAGGTTTTATTGTTGTACTTGTTAGGCTAATCATGATGGCCATATAGACCTCCCCCGTGAGGTTTGGAAGTAACAGGGATGAAAGTGCTAAGAATAGTACTACTTTACACAACCTAGTTAGCCATGGGTCCCAGTCCAAGGCCGCATGTCTTGTTGTTTTATTTGTTCCGGCTAATCATGCAGGCCATATAGACCTCCCACCATTAGGGGTTGTAACAGGTATTAAACTAATAAGAACAGTACTACTAAAATAAACCTAGTTAACATGGTTCCAAGAGCGCAGGTTTTATTGCTGTACTTTGTTAGGCTAATCATGATGGCCATGTAGACCTCCCCCGAGAGATGGGAGTAACAGGGATGAAAGTGTTAAGAATAGTACTACTTTGCACAACCTAGTTAGCCATGGGTCCCAGTCCAAGACTGCATGTCTTGTTGTTTTATTTGTTCCGGCTAATCATGCAGGCCATATAGACCTCTCACCATTAGGGGTCGTAACAGGTATTAAACTAATAAGAACAGTACTACTGAAATAAACCTAGTTAACATGGTTCCAAGACCGCATGTCTTGTTGTTTTATTTGGTCCAGCTAATCATGCAGGCCATATAGACCTCCCACCATTAGGGGTTGTAACAGGTATTAAACTAATAAGAACAGTACTACTGAAATAAACCTAGTTAACATGGTTCCAAGAGCGCAGGTTTTATTGTTGTACTTGTTAGGCTAATCATGATGGCCATATAGACCTCCCCCGAGAGGTCTGGAAGTAACAGGGTTGAAAGTGCTAAGAATAGTACTACTTTACACAACCTAGTTAGCCACGGGTCCCAGTCCAAGACCGCATGTCTTGTTGTTTTATTTGGTACGGCTAATCATGCAGGCCATATAGACCTCCCACCATTAGGGGTTGTAACAGGTATTAAACTAATAAGAACAGTACTACTAAAATAAACCTAGTTAACATGGTTTCAAGAGCGCAGGTTTTATTGTTGTACTTTGTTAGGCTAATCATGATGGCCATATAGACCTCCCCCGAGAGGTCTGGAAGTAACAGGGATGAAAGTGCTAAAAATAGTACTACTTTACACAACCTAGTTAGCCATGGGTCCCAGTCCAAGACCGCATGTCTTGTTGTTTTATTTGTTCTGGCTAATCATGCAGGCCATATAGACCTCCCACCATTAGGGGTTGTAACAGGTATTAAACTAATAAGAACAGTACTACTGAAATAAACCTAGTTAACATGGTTCCAAGAGTGCAGGTTTTATTGTTGTACTTGGTAGGCTAATCATGATGGCCATAAAGACCTCCCCCGAGAGGTCTGGAAGTAACAGGGATGAAAGTGCTAAAAATAGTACTACTTTACACAACCTAGTTAGCCATGGGTCCCAGTCCAAGACCGCATGTCTTGTTGTTTTATTTGGTACGGCTAATCATGCAGGCCATATAGACCTCCCACCTTAGGGGTTGTAACAGGTATTAAACTAATAAGAACAGTACTACTGAAATAAACCTAGTTAACATGGTTCCAAGAGCGTAGGTTTTATTGTTGTACTTTGTTAGGCTAATAATGATGGCCATATAGACCTCCCCCGAGAGGTCTGGAAGTAACAGGGATGAAAGTGCTAAGAATAGTACTACTTTGCACAACCTAGTTAGCCATGGGTCCCAGTCCAAGACTGCATGTCTTGTTGTTTTATTTGTTCCGGCTAATCATGCAGGCCATATAGCCCTCCCACCATTATGGGTTGTAACAGGTATTAAACTAATAAGAACAGTACTACTGAAATAAACCTAGTTAACATGGTTCCAAGAGCGCAGGTTTTATTGTTGTACTTGTTAGGCTAATCATGATGGCCATATAGACCTCCCCCGTGAGGTTTGGAAGTAACAGGGATGAAAGTGCTAAGAATAGTACTACTTTACACAACCTAGTTAGCCATGGGTCCCAGTCCAAGACCGCATGTCTTGTTGTTTTATTTGGTACGGCTAATCATGCAGGCCATATAGACCTCCCACCATTAGGGGTTGTAACAGGTATTAAACTAATAAGAACAGTACTACTAAAATAAACCTAGTTAACATGGTTCCAAGAGCACAGGTTTTATTGCTGTACATTGTTAGGCTAATCATGATGGCCATGTAGACCTCCCCCGAGAGGTGGGAGTAACAGGGATGAAAGTGCTAAGAATAGTACTACTTTGCACAACCTAGTTAGCCATGGGTCCCAGTCCAAGACCGCATGTCTTGTTGTTTTATTTGGTCCAGCTAATCATGCAGGCCATATAGACCTTCCACCATTAGGAGTTGTAATAGGTATTAAACTAATAAGAACAGTACTACTTAACACAACCTAGTTACCATGGGTCCCAGACTGCATGTCTTGTGGTTATATTTGGTGAGGGTAATCAGGCAGGCTGTATAGACCTCCCCCGATAGGGGGAGTTACAGGGATTAAAGTGCTAAGAATAGTACAATTTAACACAACCCAGTTAACATGGGTCCCAGACCGCATGTCTTGTTGTTATATTTTGTCAGGATAATTAGGCAGGCCATATAGACCTCCCCCGATAGGGGGAGTAACAGGGATTAAAGTTCTAAGAATAGTACTACTTAACACAACCTAGTTACCATGGGTCCCAGACTGCATGTTTAATTATTATACTTTGTCAGGGTAATATATCTAACAAATCTATCTATTTATCTTCTATCAATTCTATCTAGCTATCAATCTATGTATATCTATCTATCAAATCTATCTATCTCGTGTCCGGACTGTTTTGAGACAGCCACTTGTGTTTTTGACAAATTTGAAGTAGGAGGACAGACCAATCACAGGGATTAAACTGCTAAGAATAATACTACTTAAGAAAATCTAGTTATACCAGTACCACCATGTTTTGAGACAGCCATTTGTATTTTTGACAAATTTGAAGTAGGAGGACAGACCAATCACAGGGATTAAACTGCTAAGAATAGTACTACTTAAGAAAACCTAGTTATACCAGTACCACCATGGGTCCCAGACCGCATGTTTGGTTGTTATACTTTGTCAGGGTAATCATGCAGGCCATATAGACCTCCCCCGATAGGGGGAGTTACAGGGATGAAAGTGCTAAGAATAGTACTACTTAACGCAACCTTGTTACCATGGGCCCCAGACCGCATGTTTTGTTGTTATACTTTGTCAGGGTAATCATGCAGGCCATATAGACCTCCCCCGATATGGGGAGTAACAGGTATTAAACTGCTAAGAACAATACTACTTAACACAACCTAGTTACCATGGGTCCCAGACCGCATGTCTTATTGTTATATTTTGGTAAGGTAATCATGCAGGCCATATAGACCTCCCCCGATAGGGGGAGTTACAGGGATTAAAGTGCTAAGAATAGTACTACTTAACACAACCTAGTTACCATGGGTCCCAGACCGCATGTTTTGTTGTTATACTTTGTCAGGGTAATCATGCAGGCCATATAGATCTCCCTTGATAGGGGGAGTAATGGGGATTAAAGTGCTAAGAATAGTACTACTTAACACAACCTAGTTACCATGGGTCCCAGACCGCATGTCTTATTGTTATATTTTGGTAGGGTAATCATGCAGGCCATATAGACCTCCCCCGATAGGGGGAGTTACAGGGATGAAAGTGCTAAGAATAGTACTACTTAACACAACCTAGTTACCATGGGTCCCAGACCGCATGTTTTGTTGTTATACTTTGTCAGGGTAATCATGCAAGCCATATAGACCTCCCTTGATAGGGGGAGTAACAGGGATTAAAGTGCTAAGAATAGTAAGTCAGAGAACTGCTGCGAGGGCATATTAATGCAGTATGCTTCTGTTTTGGTCATGTTTACTTTATAATGACTAAGTGCACCAAAGCGTTCCAGTAAAGTGAAAACTGCTGGTACTGAAGAGACAGGATTCGTAAGTAGAAGAGTAACATCATCCGCGTACAGGACTATCTTTTCCTGTCTAGAACCCATGAGTAGACCCTCTATTTCAGGTGATTTTCTAATTGCTTCCGCTAATGGCTCCATAGCCATGGCAAATATCAGGGGGACAGCGGGCACCCCTGCCTTGTACCATTGGAAATAGAAATTGCCGGGAGCAGAATCCCAGCACTCTCACTTTCGCGCTGGGGTTCAAGTAAAGGACCCTTATCATATTAATGGCTCCAGGTGGAAATCCAAAAGCTTTCAGGACTTCCCATAGGTAATCCCATCTGACCCTGTCAAATGCTTTTTCGGCATCAAGCGACAGGGCCATCAGGGAAACCCCGGATCTCTTTGCTTCTGAAAAAATGGTAATCAAACGCTGCATATTATCCAGGCCTTGCCGACCTTTAACAAAACTCACCTGGTCCACTTCAATCAAGGACGGCAACATAGATGCCAATCTGTCTGCCACCAATTTGGAGTATATTTTTATATCAGCATTAATTAGGGAAATAGGCTGAAAATTGCAACAGTTGGAGGGATCTTTTCCCGGCTTAGGAATAGCAATAATTGTTGCCTCCAGGAATTCTTCAAGAATCTGACCTTTCGAGCTTATTTCATTGAATACCTGGCATAGTAAAGGTTTTAGCTGTGTATGCAGTTTTTTATAAAATTTTCCCGGGAACCCATCCGAGCCCGGAGCTTTATTGTTTTTGAATTGTTTGACCACCTGTCCTATCTCAGTCACGGTGAAAGGTTCTAGTAGCCTGTCTCCGTCCTCTTCTGCTAATGAGGGCAATTTTAATTTCTCTAGGAAGGAGGATATTTCTATGGGCATCACCATTTGAGGTTTTTCAGAAGAATTAATGTTGTATAACCGTTTGTAGTAGTCTGTGAAAGCCTTCCCTATATCTTCCGGCGCAAACACTTTCTTTCCATCGTGATTAAGATATGGGATCCTAGAGGCTGCCGTCTGCTGTTTTAATTTGTTTGCTAACATGGAGCCCGCTTTATTGCTCTTGGTGTACATAATAATTTTAAATATATCAAAATTAAATTATTTCTAGTTCTAAATTTTTAATTTGAGCTTTTAGACATAAGATTTCCTCAGACAGACAAGTAGTAGGGTTCATTTTATTTTGCTTTTCTTTAGCCCTTAACTCGCAGGTCAATTAGCCCAAGGGGGCTCCCCGGTTTTTCTTCAAACGTGCAGCTTTTGCAATACAAAACCCTCTAATAAGGCCTTCAGAGCGGCCCACCTAATTTGGTGAGACGTTTGATTCACTGGGTTAGATTCCAAAAATGTATCTATCTCTTCCATCAATTCTGGTAGAAAGGAAGCCTCCTCCCATAAAAATTTAGGAAGTTTCCATTACGGTCTGGCAAGATATGAACCCTCAACTCTAATTGACATTATCACAGCATCGTGGTCTGACCACAGACAGCTATATAAGCTAGAGTTCATGACCTGGTTCATGGTCCAAGAATCCACAAAGAAGTAGTCCAGTCGCGAGTAAGATCGATGAGGAGGTGACAAGTAAGTGTAATCTCTGGAATCAGGTTGACATGCCCTCCATACATCATATAATGAGTATTGGTAAATGAGGCTCTGAAATTTAGGGGCCGTGGACAAGGAGTACGTGTCTAGCACCTTATCTCTTGGGGTCTTTTTATCAACCCATGGGTCCCATACCAGGTTAAAATCTCTGCCTAGCACCAGCGTACCTTGTTTTAAATTTTCAACATAATTTAACATTTTACACAAAATTTTTATCTGACCCTGATTAGGGGCGTAGATATTTACAAGAGTATATAGCTGTGAGTTAAGTCTGCAGATCAGTACCAGAAACCTACCCTCTTGGTCAGTCTCCACATGTATTTGCTGAAAGGCCACCTCCTTGCTAATGCAGATAGATACCCCTCTATTTTTTTCATGGTACGCCGAATGAAACATCTCTGGATATTGCTTGAACTTTAAATTTGGAATTTTAGTAGCCGCCCAATGTGTCTCCTGTAAGAAGGACACATCACAACACAGCATTTTTAGAAACCACTGTAGCAAGCTTCTTTTGGAGGGTGAATTCAGCCCCTTAGTATTTAGGGAAACAAATTTGAGACTAGAATCCATTTGTTAGGTGTTACCACACTCACACACACAGGGAAAAAAAAAGGGGGGGGAGAAGGAAAAGTGGAGAGGGGGGTAGGAAAGGTAGAAGAGGGACAGAGAGGTAAAGGAGAAGGGGATTGGAACAGAAAGATTACAATTTCTTACCTATACACCGGGATCGCCACTGTCTAAGTTTCAATTCCAGACACTTAGGCACAATATAATATATAACTGAAACTGAAAAAAATGTGCGATTGAATCTGCGTTCTCTTGCTTACCTCTAGTAAGCCTTGGTTTTACCCTGGGGAGGATACAACCTACAGTCTGTAGGACTTAGTACCTGTAAACGGTAAGGGTCTAGGCCGGGGCTCAGCCTAATACTTATGGAGAAAAAATACAACTGACATGACTTATAAAAGATCACTTTTGTTTTCACTTAATGGATTACAGGAGCAAAGTCCCTATCAAATCTCCCAATTTAGGGGGTTGGGGGTATACTCTACTAAGTTGTCCCCTCTCCTAAAGTGTGTTTTAAGGAAACGTGCAAAGAAAAAAAACTAGTCAGAGTGGGGTGCCGTCTCAATGTAAATGTTATGCCCTGAGACTCACTTAAGTTCCGGCCCAATATAGACCCGAGTATTATCAATATGTTCACACGACTTTTATAGTGAAAATGGGCATGAGCACAACTATATCTATAAGGACCTTGTTTCGGTTAATCTCCTATCCACTCTGCCTTAATTCAGTCTCACTGTGCTCGCGTATGTCTATCCATGATCATAAAAAGGAGCCATATCTCCCACCTGCTAAAATTATCCTGAGGGGTCTTATTATCTAAAACATAAAAGACTGCTACCCTCTGGCCTAATTGTTTTGATAAAACCTTGTTCATATTTAATCTATCAAAGGGACACTACTTTAGCCTAAAGACAGAATTAACATACATCTAGCATGACGAAAACATCAAACAGTGCAATGGATAACCTGGAACATAACTACAAAACAGGTTTGGATAGTTTCCAACTCAAATGGGAGCCCAAAAACCACAGCCCATGGTTATAAACATCACATATTAATGTCCTTACAGTAATTAGAGCAGTCATATATCTAGGGAATGTAAATATTAGCATGTAAGGACCAAACAAAGAATCTTGGTCTATAAGAAAGACTAAAATATTATTCCTTCTATTCTTAAGAGATAGAGTCGTCCCTGAGGCAGCTAGCGAACTATAGTGGGCTAATGTCTCATATTAAAGGTTATGTCTTGAAACTAAATTAAATTCTATCCAGGCATAGACATGCCTACTATCAATATGTTGGCTTGATAACTTTGTAATTTTTAATAGTAGATTTAAATCATTTAAGTAGGGTTAGGTGTTTAAATATGTAATATAGTTAATTTAATTTGTAGTTTAATGTAATTTTAGTATAACAGTGTAGGTTAATTATTAGTTTAATATAGTTTATTGTAATTTTAGTCTAATAGTTAGGGTAGATTCATTAATAGTTTAATATAGTTTAATGTAATCTTAGTATAATAGTTAGGGTAGGTTAATTAGTAGTTTAATATAGTTTATTTTAATTCTAAAGGTAAGTTTTAATTTATATAAGATAAGGATGAGTTAATATTTAATGTAAAGATAGTGGGTTGTTAGGTTTAGGGGTTAATAGGTTAATTTAGTTTATGGCGATGTGGGGGCTGGCGGTTTAGGTGTTAATAGGTTTAGTAAGCGGTAGTGATGTGGGAGGCCAGGGGTTTAGGGTTTAATAACTTTATTTAGTTATGGTGGGCTCCGGGAGCGGAGGGATAGGGGTTAATACATTTAGTTAGTTGCGGCGGTGTCGAGGAACGGCAGAATAGGGGTTAATAAGTTTATTACAGTTGCGGTGGGCTCCGGGAGCAGCGGGATAGGGGTTAATAGCTTTATTTAGTTGCGGCGGGGTCCGGGAGTGGAGGGATAGGGGTTAATATATTTAGTTAGCTGCTGTGGTGTCGGGGAGCGGCAGAATAGGGGTTAATAAGTTTATTAGAGTTGCGGTGGGCTCCGGGAGCAGCGGGATAGGGGTTAATAACTTTATTTAGTTGTGGCGGGGTCTGGGAGCGGCGGGATAGAGGTTAAACATTTTATTATAGTGGCGGTGTTTAGTGACAGGGTATAAATAAAGCTGGGAAAAAGCCGAATAGCAGCGAAATAGATGACTGTCAGTTAACAACAGTCTGCTGCTCATCGCCCCGTACTTGGTGTGCAGCTTTTTGACAGCTTTTTATATAAATATGGAGATCTTATTCAGGTACGCGGCCGCGATGATAGGCGATGTCAGTCGAGCGTATTGGTGCCGTTGAATGCAGCACAGTTGACTGCTTGATAAGTAGGCCTCATGGTGTTTTGGAACATTGGTGATAAATTTGAAAAGATTTGATCTAATTTCAGTTTGATGTCCTTTTTCCTTAAAGTGTCCATGTGATTAAACAGATTGCCCAAATGTCCAATAATATTCCACTGTCTTCCATTAGGGCCTCCATATCAGATGACTTTTCATGCAGAGTAATATCTTTAAAGACATATCCCTCTGTCTGTCATGATGTATACTTGTTCATTTAGGTATTAATTATATATAGAGTGTTCTAAAAAAAACCTCTAAATTCTTAGTAGTAAAAAGTTCAAATAAGTTGCCAAAACTTGTCTTTTGTGTATTGATGGCTGCTCTTCAGCCTCACACACTATGTGCTACTTAGTAGGGGCATCACAGTTCTCGTTTGTACACAGGTTAAACAGAAGCAAATTTAGCTGATTACCGGCTGTAAAGGTTCAACTGTTCCAAACTGATCCAAAAGGTATAACATTAGAAAACCCTGAAAAAACACATTGTATAAACGTGACATGGTTATAAAAAGTTGACCATATGAGTTTTGGGCTTAAAGGGACAGTCTACACCAGAATATTTATTGCTTTAAAAGTTAAATAATCCCTTTATTACCCATTACCCAGTTTTGCATAACCAACACAGTTATAATAATGAACTTCTTACCTGTGATTACCTTGTATCTAAGCCTCTGCAAACTGCCCCTTATTTCAGCTCTTTTGACAGACTTGCACTTTAGCCAATCAGTGCGGGCTCCTAGGAACTCCACGTGCGTGAGCACAGTGTTATCTATATGAAACACATGAACTAACACCCTCTAGTGGTGAAAAGCTGTTAAAATGCCCTGAGCTAAGAGGTGGCCTTCAAGGGCTTATAAATTAGCATATAAACCTCCAAGATTTAGCTTTCATCTAAGAATACCAAGAGAACAAAGCAAAATTAGTGATAGAAGTAAATTGGAAAATAATTTAAAATTACATGCCCTAACTGAATCATTAAAGTTTGTTTTGGACTAGACTGCCCCTTTAAAGGGATATTCCAGCCAAAACTGGAATCCACATGGATGCATTTCACTTTTGAATAGAATTATTTTTGTAATATACATGTAGTAGCAAAAATGTTTCTAATAAAAGCTGTTTCAAATGTGTACTTAAGTATGGACCGTGCACCAACAATTTAAAAACAACACTTGCTCAGAGAGCCTAAGGTGCTTGTACCATCTGGTAATGACTTAATCTGTAAATTGCTCACATGATACAAGCCCCACTGGTGATCTGAACAGCTGCAGTATTTTAAATGCTGGTGCGCTGAGAATATCTAGCTATACTTCACATGCACGTGCAGAGAAAAATGTTAACACTAAAACAGTGATAACTTTTACTTCCACGAATCTTGAGCGCAAATGTGAACAGAAAAGCCCCAAATAGTGTAATATTGTTTGCACAGATATTTATTATAAGTAGCTTGGGTACTCACAAATATAAAAGAACAAATGCAGGGGCAATGTGCTGAAGCCCTTGGAACTGTAGAGGACTGAGACTGGCAGGTTTTTGTCGGGTGGTGACGTCACGCACTGACTTTTTGCGATCACCCACGGAGGACTCAGTGGCCTCTAGTTATCAACGTGTCTACTTACCTGCCATCGCCGGCCCCAATACGCCCGCCTAAGCTCGCCTACAGTCGCCGCTGCGGACCTGAATACGCTCTCCAAAGTTATCAATAAAGCTGTCAAAAAGCCACGCACCAAGTACGGGGTGATGAGCAGCGGACTGTGATAGTTATCACTCATCCGATCTCGCCGCTCTTCGGCTTTTTGACAGCTTTATTGACAAGCTGTCACTAAGCACTTACACTAAACTACACTGTTCTACCCCCTATACCAGCGCCCCCGGAGCCCCCTGCAACTAAATAAAGTTATTAACCCCTAAACCACCGCTCCCGGACACTGCCACAACTATAATAAATGTATTAACCCCTAAACCGCCACTCCCGGAGCCCACCGCCACCTACATTATACCTTGTAACCCCTATCCTGCCCCCCCTATACCTCCGTCACCTATAATACATTTATTAACCCCTATCCTGCCCCCCCTATACCGCCGACACCTATAATAAATTTATTAACCCCTATCCTGCCCCCCCTATACCGCCGACACCTATAATAAATTTATTAACCCCTATCCTGCCCCCCCTATACCGCCGCAACCTATAATAAATTTATTAACCCCTATCCTGCCCTTCCCTACACCGCCGCCACTATAATAAAATTATTAACCTCTAAACCTAAGTTTAACCCTAACCCTAACACCCCCCCTAACTTAAATATTAATTAAATACATCTAAATATTATAACTCTTATTAACTAAATTAATCCTATTTAAAACTAAATACCTTTAAAATAAACCCTAATATAGCTACAATATAAATAATTATTATATTGTAGCTATCTTAGGATTTATTTTTATTTTACAGGCAACTTTCAATTTATTTTAACTAGGTACAATAGCCATTAAATAGTTATTAACTATTTAATAGCTACCTAGTTAAAATAAAGACACATTTACCTGTAAAATAAAAACTAACCTAAGTTACAACTACACTATCATTAAATAAATTATTCCTATTTAAAACTAAATACTTACCTATAAAATAAACCCTCAGATATCTACAATGTAATTAATAATAACATTGTAGCTATTTCTCTTGTAAGGTGTATCCAGTCCACGGATCATCCATTACTTGTGGGATATTCTCATTCCCAACAGGAAGTTGCAAGAGGACACCCACAGCAGAGCTGTAATATAGCTCCTCCCCTAACTGTCATAGCTAGTCATTCTCTTGCAACTCTCAACAAGCTAGGACGTTGTAGGAGAGAGTGGTTAAATATAGCTAGTTTATTTTCTTCAATCAAAAGTTTGTTATTTTTAAATAGTACCGGAGTTGTGCTATTTTATCTCAGGCAGTAAATAGAAGAAGAATCTGCCTGAGGTTTCTATGATCTTAGCAGGTTGTAACTAAGATCCATTGCTGTTCTCCCATATGTCTGAGGGGATTACACAGATGAGGTAAAACTTCAGCGAGAGAATGGCGTGCAGTTTATTCTGCTATCAGGTATGTGCAGTTATAATTTTTTCTAGAGATGGAAAACACTAGAAAATGCTGCTGATACCGGATTAATGTAAGTTAAGCCTGAATACAGTGATTTAATAACGACTGGTATCATGCTTACTCCCAGGGGTAATAACCTTATGATATTGCAATATAAAACGTTTGCTGGCATGTTTAATCGTTTGTATATATGCTTTGGTGATAAAACTTTATTGGGGCCTAGTTTTTTCCACATGGCTGGCTTAAATTTAAACTAGAAACAGTTTCCTGAGGCTTTCCACTGTTGTAGTATAAAAGTTACAGTTGGTGCAGTTAAAATTACAAACTGTGACATCCAGCTTCCCTCAAAGGCCCTCTGAATGCTATAGGACATCTCTAAAGGGCCCAAAGGCTTTCCAAAGTCATTTATTGGGGAAGGTAGGTCCACAGCTTGCTGTGGCAGTTGGTTGTGAATGTTAAAAAACGTCTATTTCGTTTTCTTAATCCGTTTTTTGAACTAAGGGGTTAATCATCCATTTGCAAGTGGGTGCAATGCTCTGTTAGCCTATTATACACACTGTAAAAATTTCGTTTGATTTACTGCATTTTTTCACTGTTTTTCAAATTCTGAAAAAATTTGTTTCTCTTAAAGGCACAGTACCGTTTTTTATATTTGCTTGTTAACTTGATTTAAAGTGTTTTCCAAGCTTGCTAGTCTCATTGCTAGTCTGTATAAACATGTCTGACATAGAAAAAAATCCTTGTTTATTATGTTTAAAAGCCATGGTGGAACCCCCTCTTAGAATGTGTACCAAATGTACTGATTTCATTTTATGCAATAAAGATCATTTTCTGTCTTTAAAAAATGTTATCACCAGAGGAATCTGACGAGGGGGAAGTTATGCCGACTAACTTTCCCCACGTGTCAGACCCTTTGACTCCTGCTTAAGGGACTCACGCTCAAATGGCGCCAAGTACATCTAGGGCGCCCATAGCGTTTACTTTGCAAGACATGTCGGCAGTAATGGATAATACACTGTCAGCGGTATTAGCCAGACTACCTGAACTTAAAGGTAAGCGAGATAGCTCTGGGGTGAGACAAAATGCAGAGCATACTGACGCTTTAAGAACCATGTCTGATACTGCCTCACAATATGCAGAAGCTGAGGAAAGAGAGCTTCAGTCAGTGGGTGATGTTAATGACTCAGGAAAGATACCTGATTCTAATATTTCTACATTTAAATTTAAGCTTGAACACCTCCGCGTGTTGCTTAGGGAGGTTTTAGTTGCTCTGAATGACTGTGATACCATTGCAGTGCCAGAGAAATTGTGTAGACTGGATAAATACTTTGCAGTGCCGGTGTGTACTGATGTTTTTCAAAATACCTAAAAGGTTTACAGAAATTATTAATAAGGAATGGGATAGACCAGGTGTGCCGTTCTCTTCCCCTCCTATTTTTAGAAAAATGTTTCCAATAGATGCCACCACACGGGACTTATGGCAGACAGTCCCTAAGGTGGAGGGAGCAGTTTCTACCCTAGTAAAGCGTACTACTATCCCTGTCGAGGACAGTTGTGCTTTTTTTTTTAGATCCAATGGATAAAAAATTAGGTTACCTTAAGAAAATATTTATTCAACAAGGTTTTATCCTACAGCCCCTTGCATGCATTGCCCCTGTCACTGCTGCTGCGGCGTACTGGTTTGAGTCTCTGGAAGAGGCTTTACAGGTAGCGACTCCATTGGATGACATACTTGGCAAACTTAGAGCACTTAAGCTAGCCAATTCTTTTATTCTGATGCCATTGTTCATTTGACTAAACTAACGGCTAAGAATTCTGGTTTTGCTATACAGGCGCGCAGAGCGCTATGGCTTAGATCATGGTCAGCTGACGTGACTTCAAAATCTAAGCTACTTAACATTCCCCTCAAGGGGCAGACCCTATTCGGGCCTGGTTTGAAGGAGATTATTGCTGATATCACTGGAGGAAAAGGTCATGCCCTTCCTCAGGACAGGTCCAAATCTAGGGCCAAACAGTCTAATTTTCGTGCCTTTCGAAACTTCAAGGCAGGTGCGGCATCAACTTCCTCTAATGCTAAACAAGAGGGAACTTTTGCTCAATCCAAGACAGTCTGGAGACCAATCCAGACCTGGAAAAAAAGTAAGCAGGCCAAAAAGCCTGCTGCTGCCTCTAAGACAGCATGAAGGAACGCCCCCCTACCCGGTAACGGATCTAGTAGGGGGCAGACTTTCACTCTTCGCCCAGGCGTGGGCAAGATATGTTCAGGATCCCTGGGCGTTGGAAATTATATCCCAGGGATATCTCCTGGACTTCAAAGCTTCCCCCCCAAAAGGGAGATTTCACCTTTCACAATTATCTGCAAACCAGATAAAGAGAGAGGCATTCTTACACTGTGTACGAGACCTCCTAGTTATGGGAGTGATCCATCCAGTTCCAAAGGAGGAACAGGGACAGGCTTTTTACTCAAATCTGTTTGTGGTTCCCAAAAAAGAGGGAACCTTCAGACCAATTTTGGATCTAAAGATCTTAAACAAATTCCTCAAAGTTCCATCATTCGTATTCGTACCATCCTACCAATGATCCAGGAGGGTCAATATATGACTACAGTGGATCTAAAGGATGCTTATCTTCACATTCCGATACACAAAGATCATCATCGGTTTCTCAGGTTTGCCTTTCTAGACAGGCATTACCAGTTTGTAGCTCTTCCCTTTGGATTAGCTACAGCCCCAAGAATCTTTACAAAGGTTCCAGGGTCGCTTCTGGTGGTCCTAAGGCCGCGGGGCATAGCAGTAGCCCCTTATTTAGACGACATCCTGATACAGGCGTCAAACTTCCAAATTGCCAAGTCTCATACGGACGTAGTACTGGCATTTCTGAGGTCGCATGGGTGGAAAGTGAACGAGGAAAAGAGTTCTCTATCCCCAGTCACAAGAGTTTCCTTTCTAGGGACTCTGATAGATTCTGTAGAAATGAAAATTTACCTGACGGAGTCCAGGTTATCAAAGCTTCTAAATTCCTGCCGGGTTCTTCATTCCATTCCGCGCCCTTCGGTGGCTCAGTGTATGGAAGTAATCGGCTTAATGTTAGCGGCAATGGACATAGTGCCGTTTGCACGCTTACATCTCAGACCGCTGCAACTATGCATGCTCAGTCAGTGGAACGGGGATTACACAGATTTGTCTCCTCAACTGAATCTGGACCAAGAGACCAGGGATTCTCTTCTCTGGTAGCTATCTCGGGTCCATCTGTCCAAAGGTATGACCTTTCGCAGGCCAGATTGGACAATTGTAACAACAGATGCCAGCCTTCTAGGTTGGGGTGCAGTCTGGAATTCCCTGAAGGTTCAGGGATCGTGGACTCAGGAGGAGTCTCTCCTTCTGGAACTAAGAGCGATATTCAAGGCTCTTCAGGTTTGGCCTCAGTTAGCAACTCTGAGGTACATCAAATTTCAGTCGGTCAACATCACGACTGTAGCTTACATCAACCATCAAGGGGGAACAAGAAGTTCCCTAGCGATGTTAGAAGTTTCAAAAATAATTCGCTGGGCAGAGATTCACTCTTGCCACCTATCAGCTATCCATATCCCAGGTGTAGAGAACTGGGAGGCGGATTTTCTAAGTCGTCAGACTTTTCATCCGGGAGAGTGGGAACTCCATCCGGAGGTTTTTGCACAACTGATTCATCGTTGGGGCAAACCAGAACTGGATCTCATAGCATCTCGCCAGAACGCCAAGCTTCCGTGTTACGGATCCAGGTCCAGGGATCCCAAGGCGAAACTGATAGATGCTCTAGCAGCGCCCTGGTCTTTCAACCTGGCTTTTGTGTTTCCACCGTTTCCTCTGCTCCCTCGACTGATTGCCAAGATCAAGCAGGAGACAGCATCGATGATTCTGATAGCACCTGCGTGGCCACGCAGGACCTGGTATGCAGATCTAGTGGACATGTCATCCTTTCCACCATGGTCTCTGCCTCTGAGACAGGACCTTCTACTTCAGGGTCTTTTCAACCATCCAAATCTAATTTCTCTGAGGCTGACTGCCTGGAGATTGAACGCTTGATTTTATCAAAGCGTGGCTTCTCCGAGTCAGTTATTGATACCTTAATACAGGCACGAAAGCCTGTTATCAGGAAAATTTAACATAGGATATGGCGTAAATATCTTTATTGGTGTGAATCCAAGGGTTACTCATGGAGTAAGGTCAGGATTCCCAGGATATTATCTTTTCTCCAAGAAGGTTTGGAAAAAGGATTGTCAGCTATTTCCTTAAAGGGACAGATTTCTGCTCTGTCTATTCTTTTGCACAAGCGTCTGGCAGATGTTCCAGACGTTCAGGCATTTTGTCAGGCTTTAGTTAGAATCAAGCCTGTGTTTAAACCTGTTGCTCCACCATGGAGCTTTAAATTTGGTTCTTAAGGTTCTTCAAGGAGTTACGTTTGAACCTCTTCATTCCATAGATATCAAACTTTTATCTTGGAAAGTTCTGTTTTTGGTAGCTATTTCCTCGGCTCATAGTGTCTCTGAGCTATCTGCCTTATAATGTGATTCTCCTTATCTGATTTTTCATACGGATAAGGTAGTCCTGCGTACCAAACCTGGGTTCTTACCTAAGGTGGTATCTAACAAGAATATCAATCAAGAGATTGTTGTTCCATCCTTGTGTCCTAATCCTCCTTCGAAGAAGGAACGTCTATTACACAATCTGGATGTGGTTCGTGCTTTAAAGTTTTACTTACAAGCTACTAAAGATTTTCGTCAAACATCTGCTTTGTTTGTTGTCTACTCTGGACAGAGGAGAGGTCAAAAGGCTTCGGCAACCTCTCTTTCTTTTTGGCTAAGAAGCATAATCCGCTTAGCCTATGAGACTGCTGGACAGCAGCCTCCTGAAAGGATTACAGCTCATTCCACTAGAGCTGTGGCTTTCCACTTGGGCCTTTAAAAATGAGGCTTCTGTTGAACAGATTTGCAAGGCGGCGACTTGGTCTTCGCTTCATACTTTTTCAAAATTTTACAAATTTGATACTTTTGCTTCTTTGGAGGCTATATTTGGGAGAAAGGTTTTACAGGCAGTGGTTCCTTCCATTTAAGTACCTGCCTTGTCCCTCCCTTCATCCGTGTACTTTAGCTTTGGTATTGGTATCCCACAAGTAATGGATGATCCGTGGACTGGATACACCTTACAAGAGAGAGCACAATTTATGCTTACCTGATAAATGTATTTCTCTTGTGGTGTATCCAGTCCACGGCCCGCCCTGTCATTTTAAGGCAGGTAATTTTTAAATTTAAACTACAGTAACCACTGCACCCTATGGTTCCTCCTTTCTCGGCTTGTTTTCGGTCGAATGACTGGCTATGACAGTTAGGGGAGGAGCTATATTACAGCTCTGCTTTGGGTGTCCTCTTGCAACTTCCTGTTGGGAATGAGAATATCCCACAAGTAATGGATGATCCGTGGACTGGATACACCACAAGAGAAATAAATTTATCAGGTAAGCATAAATTGTGCTTTTAGGATTTATATTTATTTTACAGGTAACTTCAAGCCCCCTAATAAAATAACAAAAACCCCCAAAATAAAAAATGCCCTACCCTATTCTACATAAAAAAGTTAACAGCTCTATTACCTTACCAGCCCTTTAAAGGGCCTTTTGCGGGGCATGCCCCAAAGAAAACAGATCTTTTGCCTGTAAAATAAAAATACAACCCCCCCAACATTAAAACCCACCACCCACACACCCCTACTCTAACCCAAACCCCCCTTAAATAAACCTAACATTGCCCCCCTGAAGATCATCCTACCTTTAGCCGTCTTCAGCCAGCCGACCACCAATGGAACAGAAGAGGACATCCGCAGCGGCCGAAGTCTTCATCCAAGGGGCGCTGAAGAAGTCTTCCATCCAATTGAAGTCATCATCCAAGGGGCACTGAAGAAGTCTTCCATCCGATTGAAGTCATCATCCAAGGGGCGCTGAAGAAGTCTTCCATCCAATTGAAGTCATCATCCAGGCGGCATCTTCAATCTTCATCCATCCGGAGCGGAGCAGAGCCATCTTCAGACGAGGCGACGCGGAGCCATCCTCTTCTACCGACGGACTAACGATGAATGACGGTTCCATTAAGTGACGTCATCCAAGATGGCGTCCCTCGAATTCCGATTGGCTGATAGGATTCTATCAGCCAATCAGAATTAAGGTAGGAAAAATCTGATTGGCTGATTGAATCAGCCAATCAGATTGAGCTTACATTCTATTGGCTGTTCCGATCAGCCAATAGAATGCAAGCTCAATCTGATTGGCTGATTGGATCAGCCAATCGGATTGAACTTCAATCTGATTGGCTGATTCAATCAGCCAATCAGATTTTTCCTACCTTAATTCCGATTGGCTGATACAATCCTATCAGCCAATCGGAATTTGAAGGGATGCCATCTTGGATGACGTCACTTAAAGGAACCGTCATTCGTCGTTAGTCCGTCGGTAGAAGAGGATGGCTCTGCGTCGGCTCGTCTGAAGATGGCTCCGCTCCGGATGGATGAAGATTGAAGACGCCGCCTGGATGATGACTTCAATCGGATGGAAGACTTCTTCAGTGCCCCTTGGATGATGACTTCAATCGGATGGAAGACTTCTTCAGAGCCCCTTGGATGATGACTACAATCGGATGGAAGACTTCTTCAGCGCCCCTTAGATGAAGACTTCGGCCGATGCGGATGTCCTCTTCTGTTCCATCGGTGGTTGGCTGGCTGAAGATGGCTAAAGGTAGAATGATCTTCAGGGGGGTAGTGTTAGGTTTATTTAAGGGGGGTTTGGGTTAGAGTAGGGGTGTGTGGGTGGTGGGTTTTAATGTTGGGGGGTTTGTATTTTTATTTTACAGGCAAAAGAGCTGTTTTCTTTGGGGCATGCCCCGCAAAAGGCCCTTTTAAGGGTTGGTAAGGTACTAGAGCTGTTAACTTTTTAATGTAGAATAGGGTAGGGCATTTTTTTTATTTTGGGGGCTTTGTTATTTTATTAGGGGGCTTAGATTAGGTGTAAGTAGCTTAAAATTGTTGTAATATTTTTTAAATGTTTGTAACTTATTTTTTTTATTTTTTGTAACTTAGTTTTTTTTATTTTTTGTACTTAGTTAGTTTATTTAATTGTATTTAATTGTAGTTATTTGTAGCTAATTTACACCTAGATTTAGAGCTCTGCGTTAGCCGTCAAAACCAGCGTTAGGGGTTCCTAACGCTGGTTTTGGGCTACCGCTGGTATTTAGAGTCAGTCAGGAAAGGGTCTAACGCTCACTTTGCCGCCGCGACTTTTCCATACCGCAGATCCCCCTACGCCATTTGCGCATCCTATCTTTTTAATGGGATCTTTCTAACGCCGGTATTTAGAGTCTTGGCTGAAGTGAGCGTTTTCCAGCCGCAGAGAAAAGCCAGGAGTTTAGAGCTTTCTGGGCTAACGCCGGTTCATAAAGCTCTTAACTACTGTGCTCTAAAGTACACTAACACCCATAAACTACCTATGTACCCCTAAACCGAGGTCCCCCCACATCGCCGCCACTCTAATAATTTAAATATTTTAACCCCTAATCTGCCGACCGCACACTGCCGCAACCTACATTATCCCTATGTATCCCTAATCTGCTGCCCCTAACACCGCCGACCCCTATATTATATTTATTAACCCCTAATCTGCCGCCCCCAATGTCGCTGCCACCTACCTACAATTATTAACCCCTAATCTGCCGACCGGACCTCACCGCTACTATAATAAAGTTATTAACCCCTAATCCGCCTCACTCCCGCCTCAAAAACCCTATAATAAATAGTATTAACCCCTAATCTGCCCTCCCTAACATCACCGACACCTAACTTCAAGTATTAACCCCTAATCTGCCGACCGGACCTCGCCGCTACTATAATAAATGTATTAACCCCTAAAGCTAAGTCTAACCCTAACACCCCCCTAAGTTAAATATAATTTTTATCTAGCAAAATAAATTATTTCTTATTAAATAAATTATTCCTATTTAAAGCTAAATACTTACCTGTAAAATAAACCCTAATATAGCTACAATATAAATATAAATAATATTTATTTTACAGGCAACTTTGTATTTATTTTAACCAGGTACAATAGCTATTAAATAGTTAATAACTATTTAATAGCTACCTAGTTAAAATAATTACAAAATTACCTGTAAAATAAATCCTAACCTAAGTTACAATTAAACCTAACACTACACTATCAATAAATAAATTTAATAAAATACCTACAATTATCTACAATTAAACCTAACACTACACTATCAATAAATTAATTACATACAAATACCTACAAATAAATACAATTAAATAAACTAACTAAAGTACAAAAAATAAAAAAAGAACTAAGTTACAAAAAATAAAAAAATAATTTACAAGCATTATAAAAATTTTACAACAATTTTAAGCTAATTACACCTACTCTAAGCCCCCTAATAAAATAACAAAGCCCCCCAAAATAAAAAAATGCCCTACCCTATTGTAAAATAAAAATTGAAAAGCTCTTTTACCTTACCAGCCCTTAAAAGGGCCTTTTGCGGGGCATGCCCCAAAGAATTCTGCTTTTTTGCCTGTAAAAAAAACATACAATACCCCCCCAACATTACAACCCACCACCCACATACCCCTAATCTAACCCAAACCCCCCTTAAATAAACCTAACACTAAGCCCTTGAAGATCTCCCTACCTTGTCTGCACCACGCCGGGTATCACCGATCCATCCAGAAGAGGGTCCGAAGTCTTCATCCAAGCCCAAGCGGGGGCTGAAGAGGTCCATCATCTGGCTGAAGTCTTGATCCAAGCGGGGGCTGAAGAGGTCCATCATCCGGCTGAAGTCTTGATCCAAGTGGGGGCTGAATAGGTCCATCATCCTGCTGAAGTCTTGATCCAAGCGTGGGCTGAAGAGGTCCATCATCCGGCTGAAGTCTTCTATCAAGCGGCATCTTCAATCTTCTTTCTTCCGGCTCCATCTTCATCCTGCCGACGCGGAACATCCATCCTGGCTGACGACTTCCCGACAAATGACGGTTCCTTTAAGGGACGTCATACAAGATGGCGTCCCTCGAATTCCATTTGGCTGATAGGATTCTATCAGCCAATCGGAATTAAGGTAGGAAAATTCTGATTGGCTGATGGAATCAGCCAATCAGATTCAAGTTCAATCCTATTGGCTGATTCCATCAGCCAATCAGAATTTTCCTACCTTAATTCCGATTGGCTGATAGAATCCTATCAGCCAATCGGAATTCGAGGGACACCAACTTGGATGACGTCCCTTAAAGGAACCGTCATTCGACGGCCAGGATGGATGTTCCGCGTCGGCGGGATGAAGATGGAGCCGGAAGAAAGAAGATTGAAGATGCCGCTTGATAGAAAACTTCAGCCGGATGATGGACCTCTTCAGCCCCCGCTTGGATCAAGACTTCAGCCGGATGATGGACCTCTTCAGCCCCCGCTTGGATCAAGACTTCAGCTGGATGATGGACCTCTTCAGCCCCCGCTTGGATCAAGACTTCAGCTGGATGATGGACCTCTTCAGCCCCCGCTTGGGCTTAGATGAAGACTTCGGACCCTCTTCTGGACGGATCGGTGATACCCGGCGTGGTGAAGACAAGGTAGGGAGATCTTCAGGGGCTTAGTGTTAGGTTTATTTAAGGGGGGTTTGGGTTAGATTAGGGGTATGTGGGTGGTGGGTTGTAATGTTGGGGGGGGGTATTGTATGTTTTTTTTTACAGGCAAAAGAGCAGAATTCTTTGGGGCATGCCCCGTAAAAGGCCCTTTTAAGGACTGGTAAGGTAAAAGAGCTTTTCAATTTTTATTTTAGAATAGGGTAGGGCATTTTTTTTATTTTGGGGGGCTTTGTTATTTTATTAGGGGGCTTAGAGTATGTGTAATTAGCTTAAAATTGTTGTAATATTTTTATAATGTTTGTAAATTATTTTTTTATTTTTTGTAACAGTTCTTTTTTTATTCTTTGTACTTAGTTAGTTTATTTAATTGTATTTATTTGTAGGTATTTGTATGTAATTAATTTATTGATAGTGTAGTGTTAGGTTTAATTGTAGATAATTGTAGGTATTTAATTTAATTTATTTATTGATAGTGTAGTGTTAGGTTTAATTGTAACTTAGGTTAGGATTTATTTTACAGGTAATTGTGTAATTAGTTTAACTAGGTAGCTATTAAATAGTTATTAACTATTTAATAGCTATTGTACCTGGTTAAAATAAATACAAAGTTGCCTGTAAAATAAATATTAATCCTAAAATAGCTACAATATAATTATTATTTATATTGTAGCTATATTAGGGTTTATTTTACAGGTATGTATTTAGCTTTAAATAGGAATAATTTATTTAATAAGAAATAATTTATTTAGTTAGATAAAAATTATATTTAACTTAGGGGGGTGTTAGGGTTAGGGTTAGACTTAGCTTTAGGGGTTAATACATTTATTATAGTAACGGCGAGGTCCAGTCGGCAGATTAGGGGTTAATACTTGAAGTTAGGTGTCGGTGATGTTATGGAGGGCAGATTAGGGGTTAATACTATTTATTATAGGGTTTTTGAGGCGGGAGTGAGGCGGATTAGGGGTTAATAACTTTATTATAGTAGCGGTGAGGTCCGGTCAGCAGATTAGGGGTTAATAAGTGTAGGTAGGTGGCGGCAATGGTGGGGGTGGCAGATTAGGGGGTTAATAATAATAATATAGGGGTCGGCGGTGTTAGGGGCAGCAGATTAGTGGTACATAGGGATAACGTAGGTTGCGGCGGTTTACGGAGCGGCAGATTAGGGGTATTAATAATATGCAGGGGTCAGCGATAACGGGGATGGCAGATAAAGGGTTAATAAGTGTAAGGTTAGTGGTGTTTAGACTCGGGGTACATGTTAGGGTGTTAGGTGCAGACATAGGAAGTGTTTTCCCATAGGAAACAATGGGGCTGCGTTAGGAGCTGAACGCTGCTTTTTTTTTCCAGCTCAAATGGCCCCATTGTTTCCAATGGGGGAATCGTGCACAAGCACGTTTTTGAAGCTGGCCGCATCCGTAAGCACCGCTAGTATTTAGAGTTGCAGTGGCGGTAAATTATGCTATACGCTCCCTTTTTGGAGGCTAACGCAGCCCTTCTGTGAACTCTTAATACCAGCGGTATTACCA
The DNA here is from genome assembly GCF_027579735.1 of Bombina bombina. Taxonomy (NCBI): domain Eukaryota; kingdom Metazoa; phylum Chordata; class Amphibia; order Anura; family Bombinatoridae; genus Bombina; species Bombina bombina. Next base: position 814,167,705 of record NC_069500.1, on the reverse strand, counting down.
GGGGAAAAAAAGCACGCGTAGCTAACGCACCCCTTTGGCCGCAGAACTCTAAATCTAGACATTATTTAATTAATTTAATGATAGTGTAGTGTTAGGTTTAATTGTAAGTTAGGTTAGGATTTATTTTACAGGTAATTTTGTATTTCGTTTAGCTAGGTAGTTTTTAAATAGTTAATAACTATTTAATAACTATTCTAACTAGCTAAAAGAAATACAAAGTTACCTGTAAAATAAATATAAATCCTAAAATAACTACAATGTAATTATCTTAGGGTTTATTTTATAGGTAAGTATTTAGTTTTAAATAGGAATCATTTATTTAATGATAGTGTAGTGATAGGTGTAATTGTAACTTAGGTTAGTTTTTATTTTACAGGTAAATTTGTCTTTATTTTAACTAGGTAGCTATTAAATAGTTAATAACTATCAAAAAGCTATTGTACCTAGTTAAAATAAATTGAAAGTTACCTGTAAAATAAAAATAAATCCTAAAATAGCTACAATATAATAATTATTTATATTGTAGCTATATTAGGGTTTATTTTAAAGGTATTTAGTTTTAAATAGGATTAATTTAGATAATAAGAGTTATAATATTTAGATGTATTTAATTAATATTTAAGTTAGGGGGGTGTTAGGGTTAGGGTTAGACTTAGGTTTAGGGGTTAATAATTTTATTATAGTGGCGGCAGTGTAGGGGGGCAGGATAGGGGTTAATAAATTTATTATAGTGGCGGCGGTATAGGGGGGGCAGGATAGGGGTTAATAGGTATTATGTAGGTGGCAGCGGGGTCTGGGCGCGGTGGTTTAGGGGTTAATCAGTTTATTATAGTGGCGGCGGGGTCCGGGAGCAGCGGTTTAGGGGTTAATCAGTTTATTAAAGTGGCGGTGGGCTCCGGGAGCGGCGGTTTAGGGGGTAATACATTTATTTAGTTGCGGCGGTGTAGGGGGGGACAGATTAGGGGTGTTTAGACTCGGGGTACATGTTAGGGTGTTAGGTGTAGACAGCTCCCATAGGAATCAATGGAATGCCGGGCAGCAGCGATCATGAACTTTCGCTATGGTCAGACTCCCATTGATTCCTATGGGATCCGCCACCTCCAGGGCGGCGGATTGAAAACCAGGAACGCTGAACCAGAAAAGTGCCGAGCGTACCTGCTAGTTTTTTGATAACTAGCAAAAGTAGTCAGATTGTGCCAAACTTGTGTTCGGAACATCTGGAGTGACGTAAGAATCTATCTGTGTCGGACTGAGTCCGGCGGATCGAAGTTTATGTCACTAAATTCTACTTTTGCCAGTGTATAGGGCTTGATAACTAAAGCGAATCAGCCTCGCCACAAATACGCTGCGGAATTCCAGCGTACTTGAGGTTGACGGCTTGATAACTAGAGGCCAATGTATCCTCTGTTTTAAAGGAGCTTCCAGGAGACTTTTAAATGCATTTGTTCTTTTATATTTGTGAAACATTGTTGTTTCAAGCTGCGAGCCAAGCAGTTCTTTAGGAGGAGCGGCATTTGGAAAACAGGCTAACTTGAGGTTATCTAGTTCAAGGAAACATTTGATTTAAATATTGCTACAATCTTGCAACTATTTTCTCTTCTGGCAACAAAAAGTAAGACTGTCACATCGTGGTTCTGGACATTGCACTAACATTATTGTTTTCTTTTTCAGTGATAACTTTTACTAGACGCATGTTTGCCAGTGCAAGTATATTACAAATATTCAGAAAAGAGTGGAGTCAGAAATATTAGTCTCTGGCTCCAAGAGCAGATTGCATGTATTAGCACTTACTGTCCCCTACATTACGTATCAGAAAACCTTGAAAAGGAAGAAAATGTGGGTGGAGCAGCGTGTGACTGTAATTAAAATCTAACTTTTATTTCAACACTTAAAAAAGGAAATAATAACATACATTTAAAAACACAAATTCGCGTAGAACTTAGAAATTGGGGTTGAATTGTACCCTTAATTAAGTATTGGGGTGAAGTAACGGAATGAAGGAGGGGTATCAATATTCAGATATTAAGATACTGAGATACGTTTATCTGCAGGGCTGATATATGTGTGGATTCTCTTATCTCTAACAACTACGTTACTGTATCAAATTATTGATGTGCATACGTATGGTATTGCTCTGGGTATTATATCTCTCTAATAGAACTAAATGGTGTACACCTTCTTTAATGAGCTTGTGTTTCTGATTGAGAAAAAATATGGTATCTTATTTGATTGAATTGATAAGAGAATCAACTTGTGTGATTTATGATTTGAGTGTTGTGTACACGTGCAGATGTGATTCTGCTGAATAAGCTGGATTTCGAGTATAGAGAAAGAATATATATGTATATCTGGCTACAACATGCTATAAGGGAAAAAGCCTTTAGATAGTGTTTAAACAGCAAATATTATCTTAGTCCATTATAAGCGCAATAGGAGCATATATATATATCTCTGGTTATGAAGCGCTGTAGGGATAAATGCCTTTAAATAGTGTTTAAACAACAAATTTAATCTTAGTCTTTATAAAAACAATAGGAACATTCCCCTTATTTCTGGGGCATTGAGGTCTGTACGCAAGCTGTTATATCTTATCTCTTACTCTTATTTAAGTGAATATATCTGCAGAATTAGATCGTGCATATAAGCACATACATACATATGCAGTTTGTTATTTTATCTCGTTAAAGCGGATACTTTGTATCAATAGTTGGAGATTATATAAGTTGATACTTGTGAAATATATTCTAAAGTAGCAAAGTCGCTTAATTGTTATTGTGCTTCTTTTTTAACCTCTTTTTTCTATTGCATATAAGTACTTGTAAAGTGTTGGGATTACAAACTTAGAACAGAGTAGTTATTGGTTGTTTTGTTAATGTAAAATCAAGTTGATGTGGGGCTAATTGTACTTTCCCCTTAGTATATAAATATATATATTGACTTTGAATTAATTATAGCTTGGTGTGATTCAGTGTATTATATATCTTTATGTATTTTTTCAGAAATTTTTTTTCCCCTTGAAAGTCACTCCACTTGGCCTTATGTATTATTGCTGGATTTACTGAAATTATTGTGTATATTTGGTATATTCAGTAATATATCCTGCCTGCTGGTGCAACATTTGTTCACATTAGCGTTTATACATTCTTGGAGTTCGCTTGTATTATTAGGTAATACTGCTAACTGTATTATACAGTTAGCAGTATTACCTAATAATACAAGCGAACTCCAAGAATGTATAAACGCTAATGTGAACAAATGTTGCACCAGCAGGCAGGATATATTACTGAATATACCAAATATACACAATAATTTCAGTAAATCCAGCAATAATACATAAGGCCAAGTGGAGTGACTTTCAAGGGGAAAAAAAATTTCTGAAAAAATACATAAAGATATATAATACACTGAATCACACCAAGCTATAATTAATTCAAAGTCAATATATATATTTATATACTAAGGGGAAAGTACAATTAGCCCCACATCAACTTGATTTTACATTAACAAAACAACCAATAACTACTCTGTTCTAAGTTTGTAATCCCAACACTTTACAAGTACTTATATGCAATAGAAAAAAGAGGTTAAAAAAGAAGCACAATAACAATTAAGCGACTTTGCTACTTTAGAATATATTTCACAAGTATCAACTTATATAATCTCCAACTATTGATACAAAGTATCCGCTTTAACGAGATAAAATAACAAACTGCATATGTATGTATGTGCTTATATGCACGATCTAATTCTGCAGATATATTCACTTAAATAAGAGTAAGAGATAAGATATAACAGCTTGCGTACAGACCTCAATGCCCCAGAAATAAGGGGAATGTTCCTATTGTTTTTATAAAGACTAAGATTAAATTTGTTGTTTAAACACTATTTAAAGGCATTTATCCCTACAGCGCTTCATAACCAGAGATATATATATATGCTCCTATTGCGCTTATAATGGACTAAGATAATATTTGCTGTTTAAACACTATCTAAAGGCTTTTTCCCTTATAGCATGTTGTAGCCAGATATACATATATATTCTTTCTCTATACTCGAAATCCAGCTTATTCAGCAGAATCACATCTGCACGTGTACACAACACTCAAATCATAAATCACACAAGTTGATTCTCTTATCAATTCAATCAAATAAGATACCATATTTTTTCTCAATCAGAAACACAAGCTCATTAAAGAAGGTGTACACCATTTAGTTCTATTAGAGAGATATAATACCCAGAGCAATACCATACGTATGCACATCAATAATTTGATACAGTAACGTAGTTGTTAGAGATAAGAGAATCCACACATATATCAGCCCTGCAGATAAACGTATCTCAGTATCTTAATATCTGAATATTGATACCCCTCCTTCATTCCGTTACTTCACCCCAATACTTAATTAAGGGTACAATTCAACCCCAATTTCTAAGTTCTACGCGAATTTGTGTTTTTAAATGTATGTTATTATTTCCTTTTTTAAGTGTTGAAATAAAAGTTAGATTTTAATTACAGTCACACGCTGCTCCACCCACATTTTCTTCCTTTTCAAGGTTTTCTGATACGTAATGTAGGGGACAGTAAGTGCTAATACATGCAATCTGCTCTTGGAGCCAGAGACTAATATTTCTGACTCCACTCTTTTCTGAATCATTGATTCTTGCATAAGCACTCCAGCTAGTACCCACTGTAAAATTGAATGTAGGTACAAACTAGCAGTCCCTATCCACGAGTGTAGTGCGGTTGCAATTTTTTGCGTTTTCTATATTACAAATATGTTTCTATTCAAAGATCTAATTCATTTACGTGCATTTATATTTTGACTGGAATGTCCCTTTAACCCTGCCAAGGTTTACTAGATACTAAATTTAACCATTTACACTGCATTTAATAAAATACTTACAGCACAAATTTTACACAAAAGCAAGAGGAGGTTGGTGTTTGTTTAAAGGGACACTGTACCCAAATTTTTTCTTTCATGATTCATGAATCAATTTATCAATTTTAAGCATCTTTCTAATTTACTCCTAGTGTCAAATTTTCTTTATTCTCTTGGTATCTTTATTTGAAAAGCAAGAATTTAAGTTTAGATGCCGGCCCATTTTTGGTGAACAACCTGGGTTGTCCTTGCTGATTGGACAGCACCAATAAACAAGTGCTGTCCATGGTTCTGAACCACAAATTGGCTGGTTCCTTAGCTTAGATGTCTTCCTTTTCAAATAAAGAAAGCAAGAGAATGAAGAAAAATTTATAATAGGAGTAAATTAGAAAGTTGCTTAAAATTGCATGCTCTATCTGAATCACAAAAGAAAAAATTTGGGCTCAGTGTCCCTTTAAGCAAAGTGATATAGTTTTAATATGGGAAGGTAGAGAGCTTTAGATAACCGGGCCCTTCATTTGAAAGACCTATGCACATAAAGCAATCTATCGTCAGTACTGCAAGGTCCCTCAAAGGATTTTAAAAAGGCAAATGTTAACCTGAGAGATGTTTATTTCACTGTGTAGGTTTTGAACAATAAGGAGAGACACACATACATTAAGGTATAATGCTTTTATTTCTTTTATTTGTGCCAACATTTTCTCCACTGCTAGAACATGTGCATTATGACATAATATAATTTACAAAAAAACAGAAAAAAAAAACACCACCCAGAGAACAAGTGGAAATAACGAGATAAAGAGAGTTTTCTGATGTCAGGAAATACTTAGATACCCTAATATACCCTAATATAAGTTTTTTAAGCATTAGTTTTGTTTTGTAATCTGGCCCTTTGTTGGTGCATTTGTTATTAGTTCTGCACTATTCGGTACAAAACAAAATACTGAATATTCATGGAACATTTAATGTAAATGTTCCACGAATATTCAGTATTTTGTTTTGTACCGAACATTTATATTTGTTTAATGAAAATAAATTTCCGTTAAACAAATATAAATGTTCCATTGCTGCAGATGAAAAAGTTCACCTGTAGCACTGGAGAGTGCTGCTAGTCCTCACCCTTCTTCATAGACCCTGGGCCACACTAATAGGAGGCTTGGCGCAGGCCTTTGAATCTGCCACGCTAAACTCCCTATTAGAGTTGCCCGGCGGTCTAATTTTTTACATTTCTTTAAATTTAGGGTCAGATTGTGATTGGAGCGCTAACAGTTACGCACAAGCAATAAGGGGTTTATCTTGGGTGTTTATGTGCATCAAGTTTTTCGCTCATAGTGGAAAGTAAATGCGATCACTTGAGCGCAATTCATGTTAATGGGCAGCGGGTTAGCACATCCTCAGCGCTCTGGTTAACTGTTTTACATAACAAAAAAGTTGCACAAAGCATATCAAAAATACATTACAAATTACAGTTACATTCATAATAACACCATCTAATAAAACATTTTTTGAAGGCTATCCAGAAACACGGGGCATCAAGCTCCATACAGAGCTTGATAAATTGGCCCCTATGTGTATGTATATATATATATATATATATAACCAAATCAGTTAGAAAAGAGCTCTACCAAATCAAAAGAGCTAAAGCGGATTACTGGCCGCACCAAAAACAACCCTACAGTATAGTTGGAAATGACATCCTAAACAGGTTTGCTGAACATATACATTTTAATAAAAACATAGCCAAAAAGGTACATGCTGAAAAAATGGCAATAATCAAATTACAAATTGCAAGTGTAGTGCACTACTGATATCTGTTGGCTAGCATATGCAGGGTTAATACCGACTCATGAGAAAGTCCATCCCTAATACCGGGCACTTGAGTGTTAAGAACACGCTCCGGTTATAGTTAAACAGAATACCGTCCTTGATATCTCATTGGTATGTATTTGATCCGGTACCGGATTTGAGACAATAATATGAGAGTCCAAGAGAGGTAATTTCACTGTTGAAAACTTAATCCCATGTTTTGAACAAGACACAGTGTGGAGGACGCCAGCATGGTGGATTTGCTGTGAATCTGGCGATATCAAGTTCGAATATCTGAGCAAGTGAAGAGCTGCATAGGCGGAATACACCGCTGTGAGTCACACCACGGATGAGATCCTGTCAGGTAATACCGTAGAGTGTGTGAAGAGAGCGAAGGTAAGCCATGCAGTAATAAGTCTTGCGCTCTGAAATTTTGAAGTTTGGTGTATCACTTGCACATGGGATTAAGTTTTCAACAGTGAAATTACCTCTCTTGGACTCTCATATTATTGTCTCAAATCCGGTACCGGATCAAATACATACCAATGAGATATCAAGGACGGTATTCTGTTTAACTATAACCGGAGCGTGTTCTTAACACTCAAGTGCCCGGTATTAGGGATGGACTTTCTCATGAGTCGGTATTAACCCTGCATATGCTAGCCAACAGATATCAGTAGTGCACTACACTTGCAATTTGTAATTTGATTATTGCCATTTTTTCAGCATGTACCTTTTTGGCTATGTTTTTATTAAAAAGTATATGTTCAGCAAACCTGTTTAGGATGTCATTTCCAACTATACTGTAGGGTTGTTTTTGGTGCGGCCAGTAATCCGCTTTAGCTCTTTTGATTTGGTAGAGCTCTTTTCTAACTGATTTGGTTATATACATTTAGGATTGCCAGCACAATACGCAATACCCTTAGAATATCTGTGTGCCCCCTACCCCTAGTAACACTATATATATATATATATATATATATATATATATATACATATGTACACATACATAGACATATACAAGTGTATTGGAGCCCTTTGTAGGTAGAGAAAAACATGAAAAAGCATATTTATGCAATATTCATATTTAATAAAGGTTTTAACTATGTATTTACTGTAAATATAATTACATATATATATATATATTGTAAGTTCTGCTTTTTAGTGTGGCCGGCTAGTGCGTGAGCGAAAATAGTTTACTTTCAATTTATAATACGAGCACAACCCGAAGAGCGCAGTTTACGCCTAATCTGGCCCTAGCGTTTGTTATTTGTTTTGTTAAAATCATAGCATAAGTCTAGAAAAATGAAGAGGTGATACAAAAGAAATAGCCATTGGGAAAATCAAAGGGGGTCAGTACGTTAACATTTGCCGTCAAGGGGGTGGGTTACAAAGGTATTTTAAATGTTGTTCTTGAGGCTAAAGACATGGAAGGGGCTGGCAGAGAAGTATAGCAGATAATTAGCAATGTGGAATGAAGAATAATATGATAAAGGCATTCATGACTGCATGACAGTTGTCTGGGTGAATATTTTAGAGCCAACATATATAAATATAATTAGATATTGTGCAACAGACATTCATCCATTATGCACAAGATTTTTTAATTAAAATCTGCATTCTCTAAAGTGGTCACTTCTCACAAAACAACCTAAATACACTGTCGGCCTCCTTCTCACAAATGTATTTTAATTTGTATGTACAGTTTAAATCATTCCAGTTTTTAAAATCATATTTATTGCAGTATGGATATCGTATTGTTACGCAATCTTCCTCTTCTGAACCATTGTAATTATCTGGTTGCCCTTCTGACCAAAACCTAGGGAACAAACAGTTTATTAATTAAATAATGAATTCAAAGTAAAACTGACCACATTTAGTTGATCTTGTATGTTAGAAGCATGCCATTAAGTCACTTTGTTCATATGCAAGATTGACATTTTAAGCAATAAAAAAATGTCAATGTCATTGAATTACTTATTTCCTACAGGGGACAAATCAATTTACCCAGTTAACATGTCCTGTTCATTAGTTAACTTTAACCTTACATGTGACTGGTCAAATATTAATTATTATAAACCTGACCCTCACTCCAATATATTCTTGATCACTATAAAAAACAACATTATATGAAACTGAATCAAAGGGCTTTGTTTCTATGCCATTCCAATCCATTAGAAGATCCACTGTTTGAATTAGTAAAACTTTCACGGTTAAATACATATTTCAGGGTCTTAAAGTTTGGCTTATGATTTTGGAAAAAGTATTAAAAGATGCTCTAATGGAATTTCATGGCTTCATGCAGACTTTCACTGTATTTTTAAAGACATTGTGCAGACCTTCATTAAAAATTCTAAGCAATCAATAGCAAATACATATATTGTTATACTTTATCTGTATTAATAAAATGTATTTAGCTATAAGAGTAAGAGGTTTGCTATGTCAAACTAAACAAAACATTTTTTTTTGTGTGAGAATGTAAGGAACGTGAGAGGAAAGAAAGGAGTGAGCGTATATCAGTGAGGGGGATAATAACACAGAAAATATTACTGGCGATACAGCAACAAAAAAGACACACACAAAAAACATAATTTATGTAAGAACTTACCTGATAAATTCATTTCTTTCATATTAGCAAGAGTCCATGAGCTAGTGACGTATGGGATATACATTCCTACCAGGAGGGGCAAAGTTTCCCAAACATCAAAATGCCTATAAATACACCCCTCACCACACCCACAAATCAGTTTTACGAATAGCCAAGAAGTGGGGTGATAAGAAAAAAGTGCGAAAGCATAAAAAATAAGGAATTGGAATAATTGTGCTTTATACAAAAAAATCATAACCACCACAAAAAAGGGTGGGCCTCATGGACTCTTGCTAATATGAAAGAAATGAATTTATCAGGTAAGTTCTTACATAAATTATGTTTTCTTTCATGTAATTAGCAAGAGTCCATGAGCTAGTGACGTATGGGATAATGACTACCCAAGATGTGGATCTTTCCATGCAAGAGTCACTAGAGAGGGAGGGATAAAATAAAGACAGCCAATTCCGCTGAAAAATAATCCACACCCAAAATAAAGTTTAAATTTTATAATGAAAAAATCTGAAATTATAAGCAGAAGATTCAAACTGAAACAGCTGCCTGAAGTACTTTTCTACCAAAAACAGCTTCAGAAGAAGAAAACACATCAAAATGGTAGAATTTAGTAAAAGTATGCAAAGAAGACCAAGTTGCTGCTTTGCAAATCTGATCAACCGAAGCTTCATTCCTAAACGCCCAGGAAGTAGAAGCTGACCTAGTAGAATGAGCTGTAATCCTTTGAGGCGGAGTTTTACCCGACTCGACATAAGCATGATGAATTAAAGATTTCAACCAAGATGCCAAAGAAATGGCAGAGGCCTTCTGACCTTTCCTAGAACCGGAAAAGATAACAAATAGACTAGAAGTCTTTCGGAAATTCTTATAGCTTCAACATAATATTTCAAAGCTCTAACTACATCCAAAGAATGCAATGATCTCTCCTTAGAATTCTTAGGATTAGGACACAAAGAAGGAACCACAATTTCTCTACTAATGTTGTTAGAATTCACAACCTTAGGTAAAAATTTAAAAGAAGTTCGCAACATCGCCTTATCCTGATGAAAAATCAGAAAAGGAGACTCACAAGAAAGAGCAGATAATTCAGAAACTCGTCTGGCAGAAGAGATGGCCAAAAGGAACAAAACTTTCCAAGAAAGTAATTTGATGTCCAACGAATGCATAGGTTCAAACGGAGGAGCTTGAAGAGCCCCCAGAACCAAATTCAAACTCCAAGGAGGAGAAATTGACTTAATGACAGGTTTTATACGAACCAAAGCTTGTACAAAACAATGAATATCAGGAAGATTAGCAATCTTTCTGTGAAAAAGAACAGAAAGAGCAGAGATTTGTCCTTTCAAGGAACTTGCAGACAAACCTTTATCCAAACCATCCTGAAGAAACTGTAAAATTCTCGGAATTCTAAAAGAATGCCAGGAAAAATGATGAGAAAGACACCAAGAAATATAAGTCTTCCAGACTCTATAATATATCTCCCTAGATACAGATTTACGAGCCTGTAACATAGTATTAATCACAGAGTCAGAGAAACCTCTTTGACTAAGAATCAAGCGTTCAATCTCCATACCTTTAAATTTAAGGATTTGAGATCCTGATGGTAAAAAGGACCTTGCGACAAAAGGTCTGGTCTTAACGGAAGAGTCCACGGTTGGCAAGAGGCCATCCGGACAAGATCCGCATACCAAAACCTGTGAGGCCATGCTGGAGCTACCAGCAGAACAAACGAGCATTCCTTCAGAATCTTGGAGATTACTCTTGGAAGAAGAACTAGAGGCGGAAAGATATAGGCAGGATGATACTTCCAAGGAAGTGACAATGCATCCACTGCTTCCGCTTGAGGATCCCTGGATCTGGACAGATACCTGGGAAGTTTCTTGTTTAGATGAGAGGCCATCAGATCAATTTCTGGAAGTCCCCACATTTGAACAATCTGAAGGAATACCTCTGGATGAAGAGACCATTCGCCCGGATGTAACGTTTGGCGGCTGAGATAATCCGCTTCCCAATTGTCTATACCTGGGATATGAACCGCAGGAACTAGACAGGAGCTGGATTCCGCCCATACCAGAATTCGAGATACTTCCTTCATAGCCAGAGGACTGTGAGTCCCTCCTTGATGATTGATGTATGCCACAGTTGTGACATTGTCTGTCTGAAAACAAATGAACGATTCTCTCTTTAGAAGAGGCCATGACTGAAGAGCTCTGAAAATTGCACGGAGTTCCAAAATATTGATCGGTAATCTCACCTCCTGAGATTCCCAAACCCCTTGTGCTGTCAGAGACCCCCAAACAGCTCCCCAACCTGTCAGACTTGCATCTGTTGAAATTACAGTCCAGGTCGGAAGAACAAAAGAAGCCCCCTGAACTAAACGATGGTGATCTGTCCACCACATCAGAGAGTGTCGTACAATCGGTGTTAAAGATATTAATTGAGATATCTTTGTGTAATCCCTGCACCATTGGTTCAGCATACAGAGCTGAAGAGGTCGCATGTGAAAACGAGCAAAGGGGATCGCGTCCGATGCTGCAGTCATAAGACCTAGAATTTCCATGCATAAAGCTACCGAAGGGAATGATTGTGACTGAAGGTTTCGACAAGCTGATATCAACTTTAGACGTCTCTTGTCTGTCAAAGACAGAGTCATGGACACTGAATCTATCTGGAAACCTAAAAAGGTTACCCTTGTCTGAGGAATCAATGAACTTTTTGGTAAATTGATCCTCCAACCATGATCTTGAAGAAACAACACAAGTCGATTCGCATGAGATTCTGCTAAATGTAAAGACTGAGCAAGTACCAAGATATCGTCCAAATAAGGAAATACCACAATACCCTGTTCTCTGATTACAGACAGAAGGGCACCGAGAACCTTTGTAAAAATTCTTGGAGCTGTAGCTAGGCCAAACGGTAGAGCCACAAACTGGTAATGCTTGTCTAGGAAAGAGAATCTCAGAAACTGATAGTGATCTGGATGAATCGGAATATGCAGATATGCATCCTGTAAATCTATTGTGGACATATAATGCTCTTGCTGAACAAAAGGCAGGATAGTCCTTACAGTTACCATTTTGAATGTTGGTATCCTTACATAACGATTCAATATTTTTAGATCCAGAACTGGTCTTTGGTACAATGAAGAGATTTGAATAAAACCCCAGCCCCTGTTCCAGAACTGGAACTGGCATAATTACTCCAGCCAACTCTAGATCTGAAACACATTTCAGAAATGCTTGAGCCTTCGCTAGGTTTACTGGGACACGGGAAAGAAAAAATCTCTTTGCAGGAGGCCTTATCTTGAAGCCAATTCTGTACCCTTCTGAAACAATGTTCTGAATCCAGAGATTGTGAACGGAATTGAACCAAATTTCTTTGAAAACACGTAATCTGCCCCCTACCAGCTGAGCTGGAATGAGGGCCGCACCTTCATGTGGACTTGGGAGCTGGCTTTGGTTTTCTAAAAGGCTTGGATTTATTCCAGACTGGAGATGGTTTCCAAACTGATACCACTCCTGAGGATGAAGGATCAGGCTTTTGTTCCTTGTTGTGACGAAAGGAACGAAAACGATTATTAGACCTAAATTTACCTTTAGATTTTTTATCCTGTGGTAAAAAAGTTCCTTTCCCTCCAGTAACAGTTGAGATAATAGAATCCAACTGAGAACCAAATAATTTATTACCCTGGAAAGAAAGGGAAAGCAGAGTAGACTTAGAAGACATATCAGCATTCCAAGTTTTAAGCCATAAAGCTCTTCTAGCTAAAATAGCTAGAGACATATACCTGACATCAACTCTAATGATATCAAAGATGGCATCACAAATAAAATTATTAGCATGTTGTAGAAGAAGAATAATGCTATGAGAATTATGATCTGTTACTTGTTGCGCTAAAGCTTCTAACCAAAAAGTTGAAGCTGCAGCAACATCCGCTAAAGATATAGCAGGTCTAAGAAGATTACCTGAACACAAGTAAGCTTTTCTTAGAAAGGATTCAATTTTCCTATCTAAAGGATCCTTAAAGGAAGTACCATCTGCCGTAGGAATAGTAGTACGCTTAGCAAGAGTAGAGACAGCCCCATCAACCTTAGGGATTTTGTCCCAAAATTCTAATCTGTCAGATGGCACAGGATATAATTGCTTAAAACGTTTAGAAGGAGTAAAAGAATTACCCAAATTATTCCATTCCCTGGAAATTACTTCAGAAATAGCACCAGGGACAGGAAACACTTCTGGAATAACTACAGGAGATTTAAAAACCTTATCTAAATGTTTAGATTTAGTATCAAGAGGACTAGAATCCTCAATTTCTAATGCAATTAGGACTGCTTTAAGTAAAGAACGAATAAATTCCATTTTAAATAAATATGAAGATTTATCAGCATCAACCTCTGAGACAGAATCCTCTGAATCAGAGGAACCAATATCAGTATCAGAATGATGATGTTCATTTAAAAATTCATCTGAAAAATGAGAAGTTTTAAAAGACTTTTTACGTTTACTAGAAGGAGGAATAACAGACATAGCCTTCTTAATGGATTTAGAAACAAAATCTCTTATGTTATCAGGAACACTCTGAGTATTAGATGTTGACGGAACAGCAACAGGTAATGTAACAGTACTAAAGGAAATATTATCTGCATTAGCAAGTTTGTCATGACAAACAGTACAAACAACAGCTGGAGGAACAGATACCAAAAGTTTACAGCAGATACACTTAGCTTTGGTAGCTCCAGCACCAGGCAGCGATTTTCCAGAAGTATCTTCTGACTCAGCTTCAACGTGGGACATCTTGCAATATGTAATAGAAAAAAACAACATATAAAGCAAAATTGATCAAATTCCTTAAATGACAGTTTCAGGAATGGGAAAAAAATGCCAGTGAACAAGCTTCTAGCAACCAGAAGCACAAAATAATGAGACTTAAATAATGTGGAGACAATAATGACGCCACATCCGGAACGCCGACACCTTTGGCGCAAAAAAACGTCAAAAATGCCGCAACTTCCGGCGACACGTATGACGCCGGAAACAGAAAAAAAAATTTGCGCCAAAAAAGTCCGCGCCAAGAATGACGCAATAAAATGAAGCATTTTCAGCCCCCGCGAGCCTAACAGCCCACAGGGAAAAGTCAAATTTTTAAGGTAAGAAAAAATGATTTATTCATATGTATTATCCCAAATATGAAACTGACTGTCTGAAATAAGGAACGTTGAACATCCTGAGTCAAGGCAAATAAATGTTTGAATACATATATTTAGAACTTTATATAAAAGTGCCCAACCATAGCTTAGAGTGTCACAGAAAATAAGACTTACTTACCCCAGGACACTCATCTACATGTAGTAGAAAGCCAAACCAGTACTGAAACGAGAATCAGTAGAGGAAATGGTATATATAAGAGTATATCGTCGATCTGAAAAGGGAGGTAAGAGATGAATCTCTACGACCGATAACAGAGAACCTATGAAATAGACCCCGTAGAAGGAGATCACTGCATTCAAATAGGCAATACTCTCCTCACATCCCTCTGACATTCACTGCACGCTGAGAGGAAAACCGGGCTCCAACCTGCTGCGGAGCGCATATCAACGTAGAATCTAGCACAAACTTACTTCACCACCTCCATAGGAGGCAAAGTTTGTAAAACTGATTTGTGGGTGTGGTGAGGGGTGTATTTATAGGCATTTTGAGGTTTGGGAAACTTTGCCCCTCCTGGTAGGAATGTATATCCCATATGTCACTAGCTCATGGACTCTTGCTAATTACATGAAAGAAATGTAACATTAAACATAATTAACAGATTAACAGTCTTGGGCAAAAGAGGAGATAGAACTACAGCTGCACAAAAATCAGGATTCAATTACTTTCCACAAGCTCAATGACACATTTTGAACATTTAGGCTTAATAGAGGATATCAGAAAGCACTACAAAATATTATTCAAGTCAAGTGGTTGAGCTGACCAGGGCAGATGTTAAAGTTAATCTTGTTGCTCCCTCAAAGTAAACTGAACTGTTCTGGCTGGGTGTATGGGCACATTATTATCTTGGGAAACATAATAGGATGCATTTGATCACCTAGAATGTCCAAGTTCTTGCTGGCAGTAGCTCCACCCCCATGTTTGACAGTTGAAACCAGACTGAGTTGTACACTTCCTTGGGGGTTCTCTATACATAAACCCTACCTACTGTTGGGAATAATGTAAATGATTACTCATCGGACCATATCACTCATTTCCAGTCTGCATCTGTCCAGGTTCAATGATCATGACACCATATTTTTTGTATTTTAACATGTGTCTGTGATTAAAGGTTTAGCAATTGCAGCTCTTCCATGGAAATTGACTTTGTGAAATTCTCTGCAGATTGTTATAGAAACAGGGTCTTCACGGTGGATATTGAGTTGTGCTATCACTTTTGTCTGAAGAAAGGTTCTGGGCTAGAACTACTATGGATGATGGTGGCACTGAATGTAGCACTGTGGATGTCTACACTATTATTTGTTATGGATTTGATTGTGAGACTTGCACTAAGTATAATGCTATTTGTAATGCCTTGTGGCAGAATTAGCTCCAAAAGGTTTTAAAAGCCTCTGCACAAGATTACAAGTCGCATGGTATGTATTTTCCGTGTGATATAGTCTTTTCGCAAGCAATGTTCATTGCGAGCAATCGCCTTTCCAAGCTCGAAAAGATGTAGTTAATGGTTTTCCGTAACAAAAAAAGTTTCATGTGTTGGGATAACACGTCCTCAGAGCTGTGTAATAAAAATTATTTAAAAAAAATATTGCACACAAAAGTTATAAGGGCTCAAAGATTTGAGGTCTCAGGTGTTAGAAAAAAAGTCAGGCATAGGGCTTTAAAGGGCCACTGAACCCAATTATTTGCTTTCGTGATTCAGACAGAGCATGCAATTTTAAGCAACTTTCTATTTTACTCCTATTATCAAATTTTCTTCATTCTCTTGGTTTCTGTATTTGAAAAGCAAGAATGTAAGTTTAGAAGCCGGCCCATTTTTGGTGAACAACTTGGGTTGTTCTTGCTGATTAATATATAAATTCACCCACCAATAAACAAGTGCTGTCCAGGGTCTGAACCAAAAGTTGTCTGTCTCCTTAGCTTAGATAGCCGAAAAAAGAATGTTTAGCCAGAAACTTGATAAGATAAAAATGAACTTTTATTCCAAATTCATAAAATTAGAGGGGGATAATACCCCATAACAGAACCAGACTGATGCGTTTTGGCTGAATAGCCATAATCATAGTCCATAAAAACTCAGTTCCTATTCCAACCTTAAGAACCCTTTACTGTGTCCTGGTTGGTGGATACATAAATTGAAATGTAAAGATACAGGGGTATATCGTTATTATAAAAATGTCATTAGAATGTAAACATCATGTTGTCACCTAGGCAATAACATATGACTGGTAAAACATAGATAAATAGTTTATTATCATGACAATACACATAAAAGTGGCATGGAAAAGAATAAATGGAAAATATTCCTGCGCCATTCACCAATGAGGAACATAGCATGAAGCAAATTATGGATAGGAAATAATGCTAGTATAGCATTATCTACTAGTTCCCTTAGCTGTCAGCTCTCAGAATCGATACTTTTATTTTAAATTTTTCAAATATTCCAAATACTTCATGATCATACATACACTGCATAATAATCTATTTTAGCAATTGAGAAAATCCATCTTAAAACAAAAGAGGGGAATAGTATTAACCCTTCACCTTATTTTATACAAGGAGGAGTATGGTAGGTTTTAACAGAGAAAAAGGGGGTTGACAGGCACCTAAGACCAATAGTTAATAAAATCGTATTCAGAATTCAGACCCAGAGGTCTCTTTGTCTTGAGTCTGAATATCCAGGACATCTCCTATATAGACAGGATCTGGTATCTGTCTCCCCCCCTCCTCTGGGGTAGTACCCTTTCAATGATCATCCACCTGAGTGAGCTACAATCTTTGGCATGTTTCCTAACAAAATGATCCACCAGGGGTGTGCTGATCCTACCCACATTAATCGTGGACAAGTGTTCCCGGATCCTTGAACGCACATCCCTGGTGATTAACCCTACATATTGAAGGTTACACGTTGAGCACCAAAGTAGATACACACAATAAGTGAATCTACAGTTAAGGCAAGATGATACTTCAAACCTTTCACCTGTCACAAATGATCCAAACAATGAATCCACATGGACGTGTTTGCAAGCTTTACATTGCCAATAGTCACACCTAAATGTCCCCTTGTGTCTCAACCATGATAATTACACTGTTGCAGACACAGGTTTTTTAAGTTGAGAAGGTGAAACAATACTACCTATAGATCTATTCCTCCTGTAGGAAAATCTGCATCTCTTCCCAACTGTGTCTGCAAGAGCGTCATCAGCTACCATTAACTAAAAATGTTGGCGTATGACACCACAAATGTCCTGGTACTGTGCTGAAAAATCTGTCACAAATGTCAGCTTATTCCTAGGGGTCCCTGGGTTACCAACCCTATCCTTAAGCAGCATTTCTCTGGGTATACTATTCACTTCCCTTCTAGCTCTTATAATCACATTTCTACTGTATACCCTCTCCTGCAAGCGGTTTTCTAAATCATCCGCATGTCTATCAAAACTACTAGGTTGGGTACAATTCCTCTTAAGTCGCACAAATTTTCCCTTGGCCACCGAGTAGGGCACATGCCTGGGATGACTGCTTCTGGCATGCCGGAGACTGTTCGCAGATATAGGTTTTCTGTAAAACTCTGAAGTGACCTTACCAGAATGCCATCCTCTCAGTTCCAGATCCAGGTAGTGAACCATACTTGCATCAAACTCATTTGTGAAACGCAGGTTCAAGTCATTGTGTCCCAGGTACTCAACAAACCTATCAGACATATTTCTATCCCCATGCCAGATAAATATCAGGTCATTAATGAACCGATGGTACAACCTAATGGATGACCTAAAAGGATTGCTATCTGCATAGATGTGGGACCGCTCCCACCAACCCATGAATAGGTTTGCATAAGTGGGTCCCACATCTCTCCCTTGAGCTGAAAAAAGTTGTGGGACAACAGAAATTTGGTAACATCCAGTATAAAAATTCTGAGTGGCCCACTGTGTGATGTATCATTCTCCAAAAAAAAGAAATTGCCTTTAAACCCCATTCATGGGGTATTGAAGATTATAAAACTAATCTCTTGACCAAATTTAGGACATGATAACTAGGAAGATACCTAACCAGTGGCTGCAAGATGTCATCCAGCCACTCAGATAAGTACTCCAGCATAAACCCTATCCACTCATGATGGGCCTACCTTGGACATTTTCTAGCGTCTTATGGACCTTAGGCAAATGATGCAACAGAGGAATAACTGGATGGTCCACATAAAGATATTGAAGGGTTTTGACATCAATCAAGCCCTGTTCCATAGCTCCATCAAGCAGGTGCATAAGCTCATGCTGAAAGTTTTTGATAGGATCCTGCTTTAACCTTTCATAGCTGTCAGTGTTCCTCAACTGCTTAAATGCCTCATCAACATAGTCAGTTCTGTTCATGAGCACCACTGAGCCCCCCTTATCCGCTTGCTTGATTACAATATTTACATTCTCACCCAATGATTTTAGGGCCATTTGCTAATTTCTGGTCATGTTCTTCTTTACTGGTGTCTGTGCCTGAGAGAGTGTCCTTAAATCTGCTTCTACTCTTTTGTAAAAAGTTTCAACTATGCTCCCCCTACTCTGAATGGGGTAGAAAGTAGAGGGGTTTCTGTACTTCTTACCCCCTCTCTGGGTCTCACTCACAACCACTGTTGATCCTTCCTTCTCTAACCCCCTCAGAGTAATTAGGTCACATGTTTCATGGAAGTCTAATTCTGGATGTACATCCCTTGTGTTGCGTTCTACGTAAGGTGTTACATCAGGGTCATCGCCTGTATTGGAAAAATGCTTGCGTAAGGTAATATTACGTATGAACCTATTAAGGTCCAGCATAGTTTGGAATAGGTTAAAATTAACTTTAGGTACAAAGCCCAAACCAAGACTCAGCACCCTACTCTCATCAGGTGTTAATACCTGGGTGGATAAATTTATGGTTTGTATTTTGAAGGAACCCGAGTCAGTCTTGTTGGATATCTCCCCTGTTGGGGTGTTTGCATGTTCATCCCTCCTCCTTCTCTGGTATGTTGGCCCATCTGAAAAACCTGTTCTAGCTGGATTAGTTCATCATCCCTACCTCTTGCTGTACTGGTGCTTGGGTAGGTAGGTGGATACATGGGCTCTGGTTTTGGCTGATATCTTGTCAGTTGGTGTTATTGCCCCCTAGATTGCATAGAATGTTGTACTGCTCTTGCTCTATTGGGGCCATGTCTAGTCCCCATCCTGACAAATGTGTTGCCTTGTCCCACAAATCTATTATAATTGGTGTTCATATTAACAATTTCCTGTGGAAACTTATTCTCATTCTCTGACTGTCCGTTCTCCTCACCTGAGTCAGCCTCACTGTCCGAGAAGGTCACTGTCCTATTTCTCCTACCTTTATGTCTCCTACCCCTACCTCTTCTATTGCCCCTATAGACATTTTGTTTCCTTCTATGCTGGAACCTTTGGCTCTTGTTCCATATATACACCTTATTACTATCATAGTCCGATTTGTCCCTTAAAAATTTAGTATGCATTATGTTAACTATTTCACATTTAACCTCAAGTAAGGTCGGCTGCAGGACATTATCAAACTTTGGGTAATCAAGAGTACTACAAAAACCATTTAGGAGTAATTGAACTTAATCAATCTCTGTTCTGATCATATTCAGCAATCTAGTTTTATGGGTAATTAACAATTTCATCAATCTTCGTGAACAGTCACTCGATATGGTATTCCACATATCAATAAACTCCTGATCTTCAGTCTTGAATGTGGGGAACTTGCTAACTCGCAGGCCCTTGGGTATCATATTTAATGCAGTGTATTTTTCTAGAGTCCAAATGTCCCATTTGAGCTTTTTTTCCTTCACCATCAATCTTTCCATATCATCAAATAGCATAGGTAAATCATAGCTATTGCGACCTGGGAGAATATTTGCTCAACCTCACTATTATCTACATCCCTCTCATTCACCTTTTTCAAGGAAAAGAAAGAAACTATAGCTGATTCTTCCTGTGTTTGTTGCAGGATAATGCCCAATTGGGACGAGTGACTTGCCAAGTGTCACCCAAATATAAATCTAAAAAAGGAGAGAATCCCAATGGGCAATATAAACAGGTATCTGCCTTACTTATAATCCGGATTCACTGAGTTTCAGCAATGTTCATAATATAATCTCTATGTTCTATACTCAGTCCGTGATGCAATTAAGGGGATTAGTTACCATATGTTACTTATAGTCAATTGTCATGTGCCAAACTTTGCAGGAACCACCTAAATACACACACACACATACGCACACACACATATATATATATATATATATGAGCCCTGTGGAAGTCCTGTGTAATCAAGGGATGAAACACGTGTTTTGTTTGTTATGTGTCTTGTACCCTTATCAAATAACGTTTAATTACAAAGCATATTGTTTAAATGTTGTTCAGGTATACACTGATGCCTAGGGGCAATTAAAAAAACTGCATAGATCCTTTTTCTATCCATGGCAGCAATTCCCTTCCTAAAAAATTGGGGCTGTCCTCTGGTAAGATGTTGCAAAGTTTTTTTGATTATTCCTTTCTCCAATGAATACTTAGTGACATCACAGTGCTGCTTTCAAATGAGAAGTCTGCATTTATTGTATATATGTATAGTATTGTAAACTTTAAAAAAAATGGTTGATTACAATATTACATTGATTTGGTAATGGATAGTGTTGTACAGTTTCTTTTGTGAGAGAGTGTGTCTATATTGGATTATTTGCCATTAAGGCAGTGCAAAAATCCATAAGCTAAATCAATAAAAAGTTAAAAAAGTGCTTGATTCCCTGTCTTCTTTATGATAAGTGGATCTCACTATCATTTTCTTTCTTTAAAGTTTTTTGAAAAATATATATATATATATATATATAACTGAGGTTCAGTACCCAACCATGGAATATGCCCCTTATCTGTCTGTAATCAATCTTCCATGTTCTGTGCCCAACCATATATGACAGATGAATACAAGACACCTCTCTCACATAATCCCAACTGGAGTATATAAATGTTCTTATAAATTTACACACAGCCTAAATTTGGAGCCAGATGGTGGATTACTACTTCTGTGCCAGATTATTTTCTTTGAGCCGTTTTTTTACCCAGTGGAATATGCCGTACTATTTGCCCATTGCCTACTACACCAGTGTACATCAGGATTGACAGAAAGTCGAGAGGACAATACGTCACACAGGCCGACCTCAAACCAAAAAGCCAGGGTGGCTCTAGCCACTCACGTCATCAGGTAAACGAGTTGAATGCTCGATCCATGGTCGGTGGACGGGTAGGAGCCCGGATGAGCATTGTATACCTGTCTCAGAGAGAAGTGCTGGAAAGACGGTTGTAGCGGGTAAGGCTGTGTGTAAATTTATAAGAATATTTATATCCTCCAGTTGGGATTATGTGAGAGAGGTGTCTTGCATTCATCTGTCATATATGGTTGGGCACAGAACATGGAAGATTGATTACAGACGGATAAGGGGCATATTCCATGGTTGGGTTCTGAACCTCAGTTTTATATATATATATATATATATATATATATATATATATAGGTGGTTCCTGCAAAGTTTGGCACATGACAATTAAAGGGACAGTCTACACCAGAATTTTTATTGTTTTAAAAGATAGATAATTCCTTTATTACCCATTTCCCAGTTTTGCATAACCAACACAGTTATAATAATATACTTTTAACGTCTGTGATTATCTTGTATCTAAGCCTCTGCAAACTGCCCCTTTTTCCAGTTCTTTTGATAGACTTGCAGTCTAGCCAATCAGTGCCTGCTCCCAGATAACTTCTCGTGCATGAGCACAGTGTTTTCTATATGAAATACGTGAACTAACACACTCTAGTGGTGAAAAACTGTTAAAATGCAATCTGAAAGAGGTGGGCTTCAAGGTCTAAGAAATTAGCATATGAACCTCCTAGGTTAAGCTTTCAACTAAGAATACCAAGAGAACAAAGCAAAATTGGTGATAAGAGTAAATTGGAAAATTGTTTAAAATGACATGCTCTATCTGAATCATGAAAGTTTATTTTGGCCTAGACTGTCCCTTTAACTATTAGTAACATATGGTAAATAATCCCCTTGATTGCATCATGGACTAAGTATAGAACATAGAGTTTATATTATGAACATTGCTGAAACTCTGTGAATCCGGATTATAAGTAAGGCAGATACCTGTTTATATTGCCCATTGGGATTCTCTCCTTATTTAGATTCCTTAGCTTAGATGTATTCTTTTTTAAATAAAGATAGCAAGAGAACAAAGAAAAATTGGCAATAGGAGTAAATTAGAAAGTTGCTTAAAATTGCATGCTCTATCTGAATCATGAAAGACAAAATTTGGGTTCAGTGTCCCTTTAACATTGAGAGACATACATATACATTGTTAAAGATGTATAAATATATCTTAATGTATCTATATGTGTATATATGTATTTAATGCGAATATGCTATTTTGTATGTGCGATGGGTCTTTGTTTTTTCAGCATTTTTTTTTCTCCATATGCGAAAATATGATGTAGTTTTCACGATCTTGGGTGTTTTTTTCTTTTTTTTCTCTATTGATCTCTATGGGGCTATACATGCACGCTCACACAAAAACGCAAGTTTTTTTATGTGCTGTATTCGGGTTAACGCGCAAGCAAAATAAGTGATTTTGCAACTTGTAATACCTGTGCAACCAAAAATGCGCAAAAACTTAAATGCGCATGGTCTTTTCACATTTGTGAGAACAGATTTGCTGTGAGACTTGTAATCTTGCCCTCTGTGTTTAGTTATTCATTTATTCTTCCTGCTTTGTCTACCTTGGTTTGACCACGGCTTATCTGATTATTAATAGATTAAAAGCAACAGGCATTACCATATAAATTTAACAAAAAGTCAATTTATTATGGTGTTATGCACATGGACATCAATGTTTCAGGCTCTATAAAACCCAAAGTTTAGAAGAAGAGGGTAAGAGAAATAATTGAGGAAAATGACAAGGCCATTTCTGATTTAGTCGGGGAGCTAAAAAAGCAAAAATAAGCAGGCACATATAAGATTAGTATTTGTTTTAGAACACAGTACATTGAGTAATAGGATTTTTAAGAAAAACCTGAAACATTGGTATTTATTAGTGAAATCTAATCCATGGGTGGATTAATTTAAATGTTACCTGATCCCTTCCTTTTGCAGAGTTGGGAATTAAATGGATATATTTGTAACTTGTAACTAATTAGAAAGAAATAAAGTATGGTATGCTTGTTTAAATTGTTTCTTGATCATTTTTCTTGTCTGCTATTTTCATTTACACATTACATATGTTTGATTTAATTTTCTCTTGATTACAATTTTTACATAAATTGTTTATATACACGTCTATCACATTTTCTTACATTAAACTCCCTCCTTGACCCATTGTAATCTGGATTTTGACGCCAACACTCCACAGGGACATCAATCTTTAAGGTTACTAGTGGCCTACTTACAGCAAAACCGAAAGGCCAATTCTCTCTGCTAAACCTCAACCCCTCTTTTTCCCCAAACCCTCTAATCCTTTGGCATTTGCAACACAGCCCTCTTGTTGTTCTCTTCCTACCTGTCTAACCATACATTTAGCCTTCTCTGGTGCATTCTCTGCCCCTTTACTACTTTCTGTTGGGGTTCCTGTTCCTGTGTATTACCTTGCTGTCTGACGCCCCTCCTGGTTCCTGACTCGGCTCGTCTGACTACTTGCTTTGCCTCCTGACTCGGCTCGTCTGACTACCAGCTCTGGCTTTGACTCCTGGCTTGTTATTTGACTTGTGGACTTTTTATTATTTCTTTGTTAATAATAAAGGTGTGATTATTTTTGCATTTCTTGTCTCAGTCGGATTCCTGGCACCCTGACATTACACAAGGGCCATGAATCCTCCTGATGGTGCTAATAATCCACCTTTACCTACCATCATTTGCAGGAAAGATGAACAGGATCACCGCTTGGATCAATTTGCACTAGCCCAGCAAACCCTGATGACTCACACTGCACATTTGGACCAGAGTGTCCCACAAGTTATGGCTGCTCCTGTTTCTGCTGCTGCACCTAGTCCTATCAGGAGCATGCCTGGTTCTGCACCTCTACCTCAGCAATATGGAGACAATCCTATTCAGTGCAGAGGGTTTTTGATCCAGGTTGGCATTTACTTTGAGATGTTACCTCAGGCGTTTCCCTCTGACAGAGCTAAGGTGGGATTTCTCATCTTGTTACTCTCTGAGACAGCTGTTGCCTGGGCTTATCCCTTGTGGGAGACTAATAAACCTGTGATTTCAAATTACCCTGAATTTGTGGCCTCCTTTCGAAGGGTATTTGATGTTCCGGCTCGCTCCTCCTCTGCTGCTAAACAACTCATGTCCATTCAGCAAGGTACTAGATCTGTTTCTCCGTATGCCATTGAGTTCCATACGTGTGCCGCAGAGGTAGGTTGGAACAATGAAGCCCTTGTTGCAGCCTTCTTTTATGTTCTCTCTGATGCGATTAAAGATGAAGTTATTGCCAGAGATTTACCAAAAGATTTTGAGGCATTGGTGTCTTTTTTTTTTTTCCTAATTGACATCAGACTCCAAGAGAGGCCCCCTTTCAAGGAGCGCTTGTGGAACCTCCTGTTCCGTTGTCTCCCTCTCCTCCCATGCCTCCTGGTCCCGAGTCACCAGGTACTGCTGAGCCAATGCAGTTGGGATTCACGCATCTCTCTGCGGTGGAGAGAGCCTTTAGGAGGAGGGAGGGGCTCTGCCTCTATTGTGGGTTACAGGGCCACCTTTTAAAGTCTTGTCCTACACGGCCGGGAAACGCTCGCACCTAAGGTCCTGTTGGGGGCAGACCTTGGGTGGTTTATCCTCGTCTCCAGAACCGCTAAAGAAGAAACCTTTGGTCACGGTTGTCCTTTCCTAGGTGGACTCCTCCATAGTCACCCAGGCTCTTGTTGACTCTGGTGCTGCAGGCTATTTCATTGACAGTGCTTTTGTATCAAAGCACTTCATTCCTGTATTGCCTCTGTCCATTCCACTTGCTATTGAGGCCATTGATCGCAGGCCCCTTCAGCCCGCACTCATTACTCACGAAACTGCTCCGTTATCCATGGCTGTTGGGGCACTCCATTTTGAAACCCTCCAGTACCAGGTGATTAACTCTCCACATTTTCCAGTTGTTCTGGGTTATCCCTGGCTCCAAAAGCACAATCCCAGTCTCGACTGGCGCAGGTCCGAAAATTTTGTCATGGTCTCCGCAATGTATTTCCATTTGTCTTCAGAAACCAGTCAAAGTCTTGTGCACTTCTTCTGTATCTCATTTGCCAGAAGAGTACCGTGAGTTCCTAGACATTTTTTACAAGGTTCATGCCAGTATGTTGCCTCCTCACCGGTCTTAAAATTGTGCCATAAACCTGCAACCAGAGCCATTCACCCTCGGGGCCAGGTTTACCCGCTGTCTGTTGCGGAGAATTGTGCTATGGAGGAGTATGTAGCCGATTCTCTGTCATGATGGATCATCCGCAAATCCTGCTCTCCTGCAGGGGCTGGTTTCTTCTTTGTGAAGAAAAAGGGTGGCGAGTTAAGATCATGCATCAATTATAGGGGTCTTAATCGTCTTACCATTAAGAATGCTTACCCTATTCCACTCATTAAGGAAATCTTTGATCACCTCAAGGGAGCTACAGTCTTTTCTAAACTTGATTTGAGAGGAGCGTACAATCTTGTTAGGATTAGAGAGGGCAATAAATGGAAAACAGAATTTAACACCAGGAGCGGGCATTATAAATATCTTTTAATGCCCTTTGGCCTATGTAATGCTCCTGCTGTTTTTAAGGAATTTATTAATGATGTCCTACAAGATATGTTGCAACAGTGTGTTGTGGTGTACTTAGACAACATCCTCATGCACTCACCCACACTTGAGGCTCATCGTTCTGATGTCACATGGGAACTTCAGAGACTACGTGAGAACGGCCTGTTTTGTAAACTCAAGAAATTTGAATTCCATCAGACTCAAGTAACCTTCCTAGGTTATGTGATCTCTATGCAGTGGCCTCACCCAGTTGGTCTTCACTCCATTCAACGTTTTTTGGGCTTCACTAATTACTATAGAAAGTTTATTAAAAACTTTTCTTCCTTGGTCAAACCTATCACAGACATGACCCGTAAAGAGAATGATCCACTCCATTGGTCACCTACTGCCATTAAGGCCTGTTGATAGTCTTAAGACTGCCTTTGCTGCTGCTCCAGTACTCACTCATCCTAACCCTTTCCTGCCATTCGTTCTTGATGTCGATGCGTCTGAGACTGGAGTAGGTGCCCTCTTGTCTCAACGTCCTACGTCTGATGGTTCCTTGCATCCGTGTGGTTTCTTCTCTAAGAAATTGTCTCCAGCAGAGTGCAATTATGAAAATGGTGACAGGGAATTACTGGCCATAATTTTGGCACTTAAGGAATGGAGGCATCTTCTCGAGGGTACTAGCATACCAGTGCTCATTCTTACTGACCACAAGAATGTAACTTATCTATCTTAAGCAAAACGTTTGTCGCCCGACAGGCCAGATGGGCGCTATTTTTGTCTCGGTTTAATTATGTGGTTTCCTACCTGCCTGGTAGTAAGGGCTGATGCCCTCTCTCAACAATTTTTAACCTCTGTCCAGTTATACCTCCTGATCATATTTTGATGACCATAGTACTAATTTGACTTCTCCCTTGGGGGAGGAGATCCTGGCTGCAAAAACCAATGCACCTCCTGAGAAACCTAGTGGTAAGTGTTTTGTTCCTGAGAATCTTCAAACTAAACTTTTGCACACTTACCACTATCCTAAAGCCACAGGTCTCCCGGGCAAGAACCAAATGATTTGGTCTGTCACTCGAAAATTCTCATGGCCAGGTCTTTGTTCTGATGTTGCTGCGTATGTTGCCTCCTGCTCAGTTTGTGCACAGAATAAGACTACTCGACGTCTTCCTGTGGGTCTTCTTCAACCTATTGTTAATGGTGAGCATCCTTGGACACACCTTTCCATGGACTTCATTGTTGAGCTCCATGTTTCCAATGGCAATACTGTTATCCTAATGGTGGTTGACCATTTTTCTAAAATGTCACATTGCATTCTCTTGAAGAAGCTGCCTACCGCTCAGGAGATTGCTTCAATTTTTGCCCGTGAGGTCTTCCGTTTACATGGGTTACCCAAGGAGATAGTATCGGACTGGGGTAGCCAGTTTGTCTCCAGATTTTGGCGTTCCTTTTGTGCTCAAATGGGGATCCAACTTTCTTTCTCCTCGGCATATCACCCTGAATCCAATGGGGCTGCGGAATGGTCTAATCAAGCACTGGAACAGTTCCTCCGTTGCTATTTCTCAGATCACCACAATAATTGGTCTGAACTGTTACCTTGGGCAGAGTTCGCTCGTAATAGTGCTATTAATGCTTCCTCCCAGATATCCCCGTTCATGGCAAATTATGGGTTTCAACCATCCTTGTTGCCTGATTCATTCATGTCTCAGGGTATTCCGGCTTTGGAGGACCATTTTCAGCAACTCTGTTCCACATGGGTGCAGATTCAGGATTGCCTTCATCATTCTAAGCAGCGCCAAAAGTTCCAGACTGATCGTAGGCATCTGCCCGCACCTTCCTACCAGGTTGGTGAGAGGGTTTTGCTATCCTTCTCGAAAACTTGAACCTTCATGTGCCTTCCAATAAACTGACTCCTTGTTATGTTGGTCCTTTTTGAATACTCCGACTGGTCAATCCTGTGGCTTATGCTCTTGAACTTCCTCCTGCAATGCACATCTTCAATGTTTTTCATGTCTCCCTCTTGAAACCATTGGTTTGTAATCGGTTTACCACTGTGTTGCCTCGTCTTTGTCCTATCTCTGTTGACAGCCATAAATAATATGAGGTCAACAGCATTATTGACTCTCGTATGTCCAGAGGCCGCGTACAGTATTTGGTTCACTGGAGGGACTACGGTCCTGAGGAGCATTCATGGGTTTAATCCTCTGATGTTCATGCTCCCGCCCTCCTCTGTGCCTTCCATGCCTGTTTCCCCAATAAGCCTTTTGTCTTCCTGTGGGGGAGGGGTCATTGAGGGGAGGGTACTGTCAGGGTTTTTCCCTGCTCTGTTTGCCATGTGCTGCTGGCAGCCATTTTGATTTCCTTTTCTTGCTGAATCTGCTGCAGAGTGTGTGATGCTGCTCATTTCCTGCACCCACTCTTATGGCTAGACTGTTGTACATCATCCATGTGAGACAGGTTGCAGTCTCAGAATTGGGATGTCATCATTTATTATTTAAAGGGCCTGTGTTCAGTATGCTTTGCCTTTGTCTCAGACCTTTTTATGAGTTCCTGTTCCTGTGTATTACCTAGCTGTCTGACGTACCTCCTGGTTCCTGACTTGGCTTGTCTGACTACTCGCTTTGGCTCCTGACTCGGCTCGTCTGACTACCAGCTCTGGCTTTGACTCCTGGCTTGTTATTTGACTTGTGGAATTTTTATTATTTCTTTGTTATTAATAAAGGTGCGATTATTTTTGCACTTCTCGTCTCAGTCTGATTCCTAGCACCCTGACACATCTGCTATACCTCTCTGCCAATCCCTTCATTGGCTTCTTCTAGCCTCCAGAATTAAAAACGAAATTCTGACTCTGACATTACAAGTTCCTCAATTGCACTGCTCCCCCCTATATCTCAGACCTTGTCTACAGATATTCTCCCTCCTGTCCCCTTTGCTCTGCTCACAACCTCCTCCTCTCTTGTTACCTCCTCACATCCTCATCTACAAGACTTTTACAGACTGGCCACTATTTTGTGGATCTCTCTGCCTTGCTCCACAAGACTCTCCCCTAAAAGTTCAAGCACTTTTTAAAGACACTACTGTTCAGGGATGCATATAGCATATACTAACCTTTTCTACTTTCAGTGTCTCTCATCCTTTGTTATCTACTTGATCCCCCTTAGCATGTAAGCCTATGAGCCCAGCTGTGTGTAGATCTCTTATGAGAACTGCCTAAAACAGTGCAACTCTTGGCAGGGCCCTCTACCTAAATATCTCATTACTATGTGTATAGTGCCATAGAATCTGTTGGTGCTCTACAAATAACTTATAATAATAACAATCAAACTTTTGGACTCCTTTTATTAAAAAGTAGACTGTGTTTTTGTACAATGTTTTGTGGAAAATGTTTTTAGGTCTGCACCATTTAGTATAACATTTTTATTGTTATAGATAAATCAATTGACCAGTGAGCAAAACTTATTTTCTATTTTTTATGTTGTTATATTTGTAATATATTTGATGAAATGTAGTCTTTGTTATGTAGGAGAGACTATCCGTTTGGCTAGGGAACATGTAACAGCAAAAATGTTAGCTTTTAGAAATAAAGATTATACACAACCTGTATCTCTATCATGTTTCTGAATTAAGGAGAGGAGGTAATAGAGAGATGGTACTGAGCAAAAATAAATGTGGTCGATTAAAACTCTTTACACTAAAGGACTTAAAAAGGATTATGAGTTACATTTATATGCATCTATTTTTGTAAATTTGATGTATGTGTAAATGTGTGTATATATTAATATATATATATATATATATATATATATATATATATATATATATATATATAAATAAAATATATATACATATATATATATATATATATATATATATATATGTGTGTGTGATTGTGTGTGTGCGCAATTGTGTGTGTGCTTTGCTATATATTTTATTTGTTTTTATGCATTTTAAATGTAACTTTTAAATGGTATTCTTATATTTAAAAGTTTAACTAAAATGTAGTTTGAATAATGAGCAGTTAAGGGTGACTTAGAGACATAAGTAAAAATATAACATACAATGAATTGTTTTATTGTGAATTGCTATCAACTGGGTGTCAGTATGTATAATAAACTCTGGAACTAAAGGTTACAGATGTATTCAATTAAGTAATTATGTTAAGCTTTAAATATGTACAATTCCATTGTATATGTTCAGTTCATTATTAATGGCTTGACAGAATCTGAAACCTCACTATACATAAATGTTACACCTTAATATAGGGACTTTTTGTTTATATTATACAGTACACCTGTTGCTATTTATATTTTTGTCTTATGTTACTTGAGGTAAGCAGAGATCCCACTAGAAACATGCACACAATTTATTTATTAGAGTGCCAATGCTCAATCTTTATATCTGGATTCTGTGCCTGACATAGCTGCTCTTCTGGTTTCTAACCTTTATGTGACTAGTCTTCTGGTTCCTAATCCTGATGTGACTACTCTTCAGGTTCCTAACCCTGAAGTCGCTTCTCTTCTGGTTCCTATCCCTGAAATGACTACTCTACTTGTTTTTAACCCTGACATCACTACTCTTCCAATTCCTAATGCTGATGTGACTACTCTTTCAGTTCCTAACCCTGACATGACTACTCTTTTGGTTCCTATCCCTGACATGACTACTCTTCTGGTTCCTTACCCTGATGTGACTACTTTTCTGGTTCATAACCTTGACAGGACTACTTTCTCTTGTTAAGTGTATCCAGTCCACGGATCATCCATTACTTATGGAATATATTCTCCTTCCCAACAGGAAGCTGCAAGAGTCCACCCACAGCAAAGCTGCTATATAGCTCCTCCCCTAACTGCCATATTCAGTCATTCTCTTGCAAGCCTCAACATAGATAGGAGGTCGTGAGAGTCTGTGGTGCTTTCTACTTAGTTTATTCTTCAATCAAAAGTTTGTTATTTTTAAATGGCACCGGAGTGTGCTGTTTATCTCAGGCAGTATTTGGAAGAAGAATCTGCCTGCGTTTTTCTATGATCTTAGCAGACGTAACTAAGATCCATTTGCTGTTCTCACACATTCTGAGGAGTGAGGTACTTCAGAGGGGGAATGGCATGCAGGTTTTCCTGCAGATAAGGTATGTGCAGTAAAATATTTTTCTAGGAATGGAATTGACTAAGAAAATACTGCTGATACCGAAGTAATGTAAGTAAAGCCTTAAATGCAGCGATAGCGACTGGTATCAGGCTTATTAATAGAGATACATACTCTTGTAAAAATGTGTTTTAAATTGTTTGCTGGCATGTTTAATCGTTTTTTAAAATATGTTTGGTGATAAAACTTATTGGGGCCTAAGTTTTTTCCACATGGCTGGCTTAAATTTTGCATAGAAACAGTTAACTGAAGCTTCCCACTGTTGGCTGTGGCAGTTTGTTGTGTCTGTTTTTAAAAACGTCTATGTCTTTTTTTTTTTTTTTTTTTATCTGTTTTTTGCATTAAGGGGTTAATCATCCATTTGCAAGTGGGTGCAATGCTCTGTTACCTTATTACATGTACTGTAAAAATTTCGTTTGTTTTACTGCCTTTTTTTCACTGTTTTTCAAATTTTGACAAAATTTGTTTCTCTTAAAGGCACAGTAACGTTTTATATATTTGCTTGTTAACTTGATTTAAAGTGTTTTCCAAGCTTACTAGTCTCATTATTAGTCTGTTCTAACATGTCTGACATAGAGGAAGCTCTGTGTTCATTATGTTTTAAAGCCATGGTGGAACCCCATCTTAGAATGTGTACCAGATGTACTGATTTCATGTTAAACAATAAAGATCATTTTTTGTCTTTAAAAACATTATCACCAGAGGATTCTGTCGTGGGGGTAGTTATGCCGACTAACTCTCCCCACGTGTCAGACCTTTTGACTCCCGCTTTAGGGACTCACGCTCAAATGGCGCCAAGTACATCAAGGGCACCCATAGCGTTTCTTTTACCAGGGGATTCTGTCGAGGGGAAAGTTATGCCGACTAACTCTCCCCACGTGTCAGACCCTTCGACTCCCGCTTCAGGGACTCACGCTCAAATGGCGCCAAGTACATCAAGGGCGCCCATAGCGTTTATTTTACAAGACATGGCAAAGGTGGTGAATAATATTCTGGCAGCAGTATTAGTCAGACTACCTGAAATTAAAGGAAAGCAGTTAGCTCTGGGGGTAGATACAGAGCATACAGACGCTTTAAGAACCATGTATGATACTACCTCACAATATGCTTAGTCTGTGGGTGATTTTTTTTGACTCAGGGAAGATGATTTAACCTGATTCTGATATTTCTACATTTAAAATTTATGCTTGAGAACCTCCACTTGTTGCTCAGGGAGGCTTTGGCTGCTCTGAATGAATGTGTACAATCGCAGGGCCAGAGAAATTGTGTAGACTGGATAAATAATATGCAGTGCCGGTGTGTACTGATGTTTTTCCAATACCTAAAGAGGTTTACTAAAAATTTTTTAATAAGGAATGGGATAGACCAGGTGTGCCGTTCTCTTCCCCTCCAATTTTTTAGAAGAATGTTTTCTAATAGTTACCACCACACAGGACTTCTGGCAGACAGTTCCTAAGGTGGAGAGAAGAGTTTCTACTCTAGCTAAGCGTACCACTACCTCTGACGAGGACAGTTGTGCTTTTTAGATCCAATGGATAAAAAATGTTTATTCAACAGGGTTTTATCCTGCAGCCCCTTGCATACATTGCTTCTGTCACTGCTGCTGCGGCGTTCTGGGTTGAGTCTCTTGATGAGGCTTTACAGTTAAGCGACTCCATTGGATGAATATATTTGACAAGCTTATGCTAGCCAATTCCTTTGTTTTCTGATGCCTTGTTCATTTGACTAGACTAACGGCTAAGAATTCTGTTTTTTACTATACTGGCGCGCAGAGCGCTATGGCTTATATCATGGTCAGCTGTCGTGACTTTAATAAATAAGCTACTTAACTTCCCTTCAAGGGGCAGACCCTATTTGGGCCTGGTTTGAAGGAGATTATTGCTTATATCACTGGAGGAAAAGGTCATGCCCTTCCTCAGGATAGGTCTAAATCAAGGGCAAAAAAAAAAAAAAAAAAAAAAAAAGTCTAATTTTCGTACCTTTTAAAAACTTCAGGGCAGGTGTGGCATCCTCTTCCTCTAAGGCAAAACAAGAGGGAATTTTTGCTCAGTCCAAGGCGGTCTGGAGACAATCGGACCTGGAACAAAGATAAGCAGGCCAAGGAGCCTGCTGCTGCCTCTAAGGCAGCATGAAGGAACGGACCCCTATCCGGTAACGGATCCTATAGGGGGCAGACTTTCATTCTTTGCCCAGGCGTGGGCAAGAGATGCCCAGGATCCCTAGGCATTGGAATTTATATCCCAGAGATATCTTCTGGATTTCAAAGATTCCCCCCCAAAAAAAGGGGAGATTTCGCCTTTCACAATTATCTGCAAACCAGATAAAGAAGGAGGCATTCTTACATTGTGTACGAGATCCATCCAGTTCCAAGAGAGGAACAGGGACAGAGTTTTTACTCAAATCTGTTTGTGGTTCCCAAGGAGAGGGAACCTTCAGACCTATTTTGGATCTAAAGATCTTAAACAAATTCCTCAGAATTCCGTCATTTAAGATGGAAACTATTCGTACCATCTTAACTATGATCCAGGAGAGTCAATAGAGGACTACAATGGATTTGAAGGATGCTTATCCTCACATTGTGATGCATAAAGATCACCATCGTTTTTCAGGTTTGCCTTTCTAGACAGGCATTACCAGTTTGTAGCTCTTTCCTTTGGGATATCTACAGCCCCAAGAATCTTTATGGAGGTTCTGGGGTCGCTTTGGCGGTCCTTAGACCGCGGGGCATAGAAGTGGCCCCTTATTTAGACGACATCCTGATACAGGCGTCAAACATCCAAATTGCCCAGTCTCATACGGACGTAGTACTGGCATTTCTGAGATCACATGGGTGGAAAGTGAACAAGGAAAGAGTTCTCTATCCCCAATCTCAAGGGTTTCCCTCCTAGGGACTCTGATAGATTCTGTAGAAATGAAAATTTACCTGACGGAGTCCAGGTTGTCAAAGTTTCTAAATTTCTGCCGTGTTTTTTCATCCCATCCGCGCCCTTTGGTGGCTCAGTACATGAATGAAATCGGCTTAATGGTAGCGGCAAGGGACATAGTACCGTTTGCACGTCTACATTTCAGACTGCTGCAACTATGCATGCTCAGTCAGAGGAACGGGGATTACACAGATTTGTCCCCCTGTTAAACCTGGACCAAGAGACCAGAGATTCTCTTCTCTGGTGACTATGTCGGGTCCATCTGTCCAAGGGTATGACCTTCCGCAGGTCAGATGGGACAATTGTTACAATAGATGCCAGCCTTTTAGGTTGGGATGCAGTCTGGAACTCCCTGAAGGCTCAGGGATAGTGGACTTAGGAGGAGACCCTCCTTCTAATAAATATTCTGGAACTGGGAGTGATTTTCCATGCTCTTCAGACTTGGCCTCAGTTAGCAACTCTGAGGTACATCATACTCAGTCGGACAATATACACGACTGTGGCTTACATCAGCCATCAAGGGGGAACAGAAGTTCCCTAGCGATGTTAGAAGTCTTACAATAATTCACTGGACAGAGACTCACTCTTGTCTATCAGCTATCCATATCCCAGGTGTTGAGAACTGGGAGGTGGATTTTCTAAGTCGTCAGACTTTTCTTCCGGGGGAGTGGGATTTCCTCCGGAGGTCAAGACCAAGCAGGAGAGGGCTTTGGTGGTATGCAGATCTGGTGGACATGTCATCCTTTCCATCACGGTCTCTGCTTCTGAGACAGGTCCCTCTACCTCAGGGTCCTTTCAACCATCTAAATAGAATCAATCTGAGATGGACTGCCTGGAGACTGAACGCTTGATGTTATCAAAGCATGGCTTCTCTGAGTCAGTCATTGATAC
This sequence comes from Bombina bombina, assembly GCF_027579735.1. NCBI lineage: Eukaryota > Metazoa > Chordata > Amphibia > Anura > Bombinatoridae > Bombina > Bombina bombina. Next base: position 814,132,483 of record NC_069500.1, on the reverse strand, counting down.
CTTAATACAGACATGAAAGCCTGTCTCTAGGAAAATTGAACATAGATATGGTGTAAATATCTGATTGTTATGAATCCAAGGGTTACTCATGGAGTAAAGTCTGGATTCCCAGGATATTATCTTTTCTCCAAGATGTTTTTGAGAAAAGGGTTGTCAGCTAATTCCTTAAAAGGGGACAGATTTTTACTCTGTCTATTTTTTTGCACAAGCGTCTGGCAGGTATTCTAGACGTTCAGGCATTTGGTCAGGCTTTGGTTAGATCCAAGCCTGTGTTTAAAACTGTTGCTCCGCCATGGAGCTTAAACCTGATTCTTAAGGTTCTTCAAGAAGTTCCGTTTGAACCTTTTTTGTTCCATAGATATCAATCTTTATCTTGGAAAGTTCCTTTTGGGTAGCTAATTCCTCGACTCGTAGAGTCTCCAAGTTATCTGTGTTACAATGTGATTCTCCTTATCTGGTCCTTCGTACGGATAAGGTAGTCCTGCGTACCAACCTGGGTTTTTTCCTAAGGTGGTATCTAACAAGTACATCACTCAAGAGATAGTTGTTCCATGCTTGTATCCTAATCCTTCCTCAAAGAAGGAACGTCTATTACACAATATTGGACGTGGTTTGTGCTTTAAAGTTTTACTTACAAGCTACTACAGTTTTCATCAAACGTTCACCTTGTTTGTTGTCTATTCTGGACAGAGGAGAGGTCAAAAGACTTCAGCAGCCTCTCTGTCTTTTTGGTTAAAAAGCATAATTCATTTAGCTTATGAGACTGCTGGACAGCAGCCTCCTGAAGGGATTACAGCTCATTCTACTAGAGCTGTGGTTTTCACTTGGGCCTTTTTTAAATGTGGCTTCTGTTGAACAGATTTACAAGACGGAGTCTTGGTCTGCGCTTCATACTTTTCAAATTTAACAAATTTGATACCTTGCTTCTTCGGAGGCTATTTTTGGGAGAAAGGTTTTTTTTACAGGCAGTGGTAACTTCCGTTTAAGTACCTGCCTTGTCCCTCCCATCATCCGTGTACTTTAGCTTTGGTATTGGTATTCCATAAGTAATGGATGATCCGTGGACTGGATACACTTAACAAGAGAAAACATAATTTATGCTTACCTGATAAATTTATTTCTCTTGTAGTGTATTCAGTCCACGGCCCGCCCTGTCACTTTAAGGCAGGTAATTTTTTCATTTGAACTACAGTCACCACTGCACCCTATGGTTTTTCCTTTCTCTGCATGTTTTCGGTCGAATGACTGAATATGGCAGTTAGGGGAGGAGCTATATAGCAGCTTTGCTGTGGGTGGACTCTTGCAGCTTCCTGTTGGGAAGGAGAATATATTCCATAAGTAATGGATGATCCGTGGACTGGATACACTACAAGAGAAATAAATTTATCAGGTAAGCATAAATTATGTTTTTGTGGTTCCTAACCCTGACACGACTACTTTTCTGTTTCTTAACCATGACATGACTACTCTTTTGGTTCATAGCCCTGATATAACTACTCTTTTTGTTCCTAACCCTGACATAACTACTCTTCCAGTTCCTAACCCTGATGTGGCTACTGTTTTGGTTACTAACCCTGACATGGTTAATCTTCTGGTTCCTAACCCTGAAGTGACTGCTCATCCAGTTCCTAAAGCTGACATGTCTACTCTTCCAGTTCCTAACCCTGATATGACTACTCTTCCAGTTCCTAACCTTTACATGACTACTCTTTTGTTTCCTAACCCTGACGTGACTACTCTTCCGGTTCATTACCCTGATGTGACTACTCTTTTGGGTCCTAACCCTGACATGACTACTCTTCTGGTACCTAGCCCTGACGTGACTACTTTTCTGGTTCCTAACCCCAACATGACTACTTTTCTGGTTTATTACCTTGACGGGACTACTTTTCTGGTTCCTAACCCTGACATGTCTACTTTTCTGTTTCTTAACCCTGACATGGCTACTCTTCCAGTTCCTAATCCTGATGTGACTATTCTTCTGGTTACTAACCCTGACATGGCTACATTTCTTGTTCCTAACCCTGACATGACTACTCTTCCAGTTCCTAAAGCTGATGTGTCTATTCTTTTAATTCCTAACCTTGACATGACTACTCTTTTGGTTCCTTACCCTGACGTGACTACACTTCCGGTTCCTAATCCTGACATGACTTTTCTTCTTTGTTCCTGAGTAAGCCTAATGACCAACCCCAGCATTTCTGTCATTTTTAGATTTACAGTTCCAGCTCCAAGGTTTGTCTAGCTTTACACTGGAGTGGTACAAATGGAGAGCATATTCCTGCTAACAGTGTTGTATGTGAGACATTACTCTCATATGAGATCCATCAGCTCAGAACCAGCATGGTTTTGTGTTATAGTTCAGTCTGCTAAATCACTGAGACTGCTCAATATTCACTAGACATGTGCATTCAGATTTCCATGCAATAACAACTTTTGTTGACTCATATATGTGCATTATCTTAAAGGGACAGTCTACACCAGAATTTGTATTGTTTTAAAAGATAGATAATCCCTTTATTACCCATTCCCCAGTTTTGCATAATCAACACAGTTATATTAATATATTTTTAACCTCTGTGATTATCTTGTATCTAAGCCTCTGCAAACTGCCCCTTTATTTCAGTTCTTTTGACAGACTTGCAGTTTAGCCAATCAGTGCCTGCTCCCAGATAACTTCACATGCACGAGCACAGTGTTATCTATATGAAATATGTGAACTAACACCCTCTAGTGGTGAAAAACTGTTAAAATGCATTCTGAAAAGAGGTGGTCTTCAAGGTCTAAGAAATTAACATATGAACCTCCTAGGTTAAGCTTTCAACTAAGAACACCAAGAGAACAAAGCAAAATTGGTGATAAAAGTAATGTCAGGATAGGTTAAGTCCAGAGTTAGACCCAAATGCTAGAATGAAGTTAGAATAACACTATAGCACTGTGAGTATATTCCAGGACCTGACCCTGCGACAGCTGCAATAATATACTCACAGAAATAAACTGGAAGATGGTACAGCAGGGTCAGGAGAAGAAACTTCGGGTAGTTAAGGGTTAACCAAAAGAGTAATCCATCAAGCAATAACCAGCAACTTGAAATCAGGCAGGAAGGGGTTAACCAGAAGGATTTGTCAAACAAGCAAAGTCCAGCAACGTGTTATCAGGCAGATTGGGGTTAAACAGTAGAATTGTCTAGCAAGCAAAGTTCCAGCAACGTGTAATCCGGCAGTTTGGGGTTAACCAGTAGAATAGTTAAACAAGCAAAGTCCAGCAACGTGTTATCAGGCAGTTTGGGGTTAAACAGTAGAATGGTCTAGCAAGCAAAGTTCCAGCAGCGTGTAATCTGGCAGTTTGGGGTTAAGCAGTAGAATAGTTAAACAAGCAAAGTCCAGCAACGTGTTATCAGGCAGTTTGGGGTTAAACAGTAGAATGGTCTAGCAAGCAAAGTCCAGCAACGTGTTAACAAGCAGTTTGGGTTTAAACAGTGAAATGTTCAAACAAGCAATAGTCCAGATAACAGGAATCAGGCAGGAAGGGTTAAGCAGGGTAGAAGTCAAACAAGCCAGCAATTCTTAATCAAACAAGGGATTCAGAAAGTACTCATAAGCCAGGAATTAGAACAAACAGGCCCCGAGGAGAGGAGACGCCGGAATAAGAAGGCCTTCTGACGTCAGCAGAAGGGGCCGACGAGAACAGGGTTGCTAAGCAACCAAGAAAGCGCTACCGCGCTGACACAGGGAAGAAGGAAGCGATCAGCAGCTGAGCGATCGCGACAAGTAAATTGGAAAATTGTTTAAAATTACATGCTCTATCTGAATCATGAAAGTTTATTTTGGCCTAGACTGTCCCTTTAAGTAGGAAAGGCTTTTCAGTATGCAGGAAAGACATACAATTAGCACAATTCAATAACATTTTTGTCAGTTAATTTATTAATGTGTCAGTCAATAAGGATGTAATTGTTGGTGCTGCCGTATACTTGTAGCAATAGCACTTGTACTACTTTAACTTTATTTAGGTTTAAAATACATATAGAAAGAGAAGTGCTTCCTCTGGAACTAACAACAGTTCAATTGCTTGTTCTATGGCAATTTACCACCTAGGAACAGCCTCTTTTAGCCCAATTTTGTTTTTCACAGAGGAGAACTTTCCTAAAGTATATCAGTTCGATCCTGCCTAACAAGGTCAGTCTAGCCCCGAAATACCAGGCAATACATCTCTTTACAAGGATCATGGCACCCCCAGACGATCATTCCAGCCTTAAATTGGGCCTCATCAGTGAGGTGCATCCATATTCTTCTAAGCACATTGGGCAAGGAGTCTGTTTGAACAGAATGCAAACTGTGATGAATCAAAAATGCTTACCAAATAGATATGCACCGTACTGTGACCGGTGCTGACAGGCCGACTAACACTCACAGTGGTTAGTACACTGGTGTCTGTGGTATACTGCGTCTGGACGAAGGTGGAGTGATTCTGTCTGACTCCGTGCCGGGTAAATCGCTTTCTTGACAAGCGTGGTGTTGCAATGTTAGATTCACACTGCAAACAGTGTGAAAAACGTTGGCCATTGCAACGTAAAGATAAAAAAGTCCGTAGGCACCATGGTTTTATTCACCATGCCATGGTTTCATAGGGACTTTATAGTGATCTATCAAGATTAAGTCACTAACACACATTTTTTCAAAGAAGAAATCCTATTAAACTTACACCTCCTTCACACATCTAGCAAATTTGAGGTTACAACATATTTTTATATATTATATAAGTTTCATAAAATTAATATATTACTTTTTTAAAAATCGTTAATAACTACGTGCCAATACAACAAAATTTCGAATCAGATATGGCCCTAAGTCCATGTTCAAAAAACTTACACTTAAGAACTAAACTCCAATTTTTCCGTTTTACTATAAAACGGAAACATTAAAGTCTTATTGTTTATAGAGCAAGGTGCCGTGTCTGCAGGGTCATCTCTCTTTTTCTCTTAGAGCTGGGTAATCCCACCTCTCCTGCAATTTACACATTTTTAGCCATATATATCCAATACATGCATTGTAACAATACATCATTCGGTTTCTCCAAAAAAACTTTTCAGATTCAAACTGAAACCAGTAATATTCTTTCTCCTTTTTGAACCAGCATAATTTTCTCTCTTTTTATGGGTCTATTGTTAGGAGTTTATACTCTAATACAGACACGATCAATATGGATAACAAAGTACCATGTTTGTTGATGTGAGATTAAACAGTCTAGTCATATTAGATCATTTTAGCAGTTTTATGGGTTAACTCACAGTTTAATTTTTAATCAGTGGTAATTATACTCACCGTGTCGACTAAGCTATCATTGGTTATTTTAGGTACTCTGACAACTTCCGTTTTTTAAAATACACCTGCATATAAGGCTTTTACTTTGTATCAATTGTATCCATTGTTTCATGCCTGAGGAAACGACCAGTTACGGTCGAGAAACGCGTAGCGGTACTTGTATGGAATAAATATATTTTTATATTCACGGAAGTTGTCCTTTGCTTTTATCTTTACGTTGCAAGGGCCAACGTTTTTCACACTGTTTGCAGTGTGAATCTAACATTGCAACACCACGCTTGTCAAGAAAGCGATTTACCCGGCACGGAGTCAGACAGAATCACTCCACCTTCGTCCAGACGCAGTATACCACAGACACCAGTGTACTAACCACTGTGAGTGTTAGTCGGCCTGTCAGCACCGGTCACAGTACGGTGCATATCTATTTGGTAAGCATTTTTGATTCATCACAGTTTGCATTCTGTTCAAACTTTATTACGCTATGTGGCGCCCTCTTTTTCAACTCTAATTCTACAGAATCCCCATACCGAGGATCAGAGGAGAAGCCACCACGGAACAGCAGCCACCACGGAACTGTATTCACTCCATTCTTCTCGTCTCACAGGAGCCATCTGGCATATGTCTATCTAATCATCTTATTGACGGTTTGTGCACTGACTGTTTTACTAATCTTCTAGCGCACCCCAACTTTTGGATCCCTTCCAGGATTCCAAATTTGTCTTCCAGTGCTGTACATGTGACAGCAGAGGATCTTTATATATATATGGAGTATAACATTGAACCAACAGAAAGCTGCTTGAGAGGGGTTTTAAACCCTCTGTTAAATCTCTAGAGGTATTTCCTGTTCCTATTGCTATCTCCCAGATAATTTCTAAAGAGTGGTCCAAGCTTGTTGTGCCTTTTAATCTTGCACAGAGATTTAAGGATGCTTCCTTTGCCTACTTCTAATTTACATGGAAACTATTACTAAAGTCAATGGTGCTATTTCTACTTTAATCAAATGTATTACTATTGCTCTTGATGATAGCACCTCTTTTAAAGACACTATGGATATAAAATTGGAGTCTTTTCATAGGCTTTTCAGCAAGCAGGTTTTTGTTTTAGGCCAGCAATTAGTATTGCTTGTGTTGCTGCAGTTTCTACCTTTTGGTGTGAGGGTCTATCTGAGCAGCTTTCTGGTGAAGAGTTTTCTAATCAATTAAAACTCTTGAAATCGGGGGGGTGTCCGAGCAGCAGCCATGACAGGCTGCAAAAACTAGAAGCTCTGCAATTTTGACAGATAATCCACCACATATCTGCAAATATATTAAGCATTCTAATAAACAAGCTTCAGAAATGAGCCTGCGATATTTTACTGAGTTAACTCATGTTTTTATATGTAAGCTACGTCTAAATCAGAGCAATAGACTAGACCATTGAAATCTGTGTTGGCAGCCTAGATCTCTGTTCTCCAGTACCCCCCTCCCACCCGGTAATACGGGTAAAGAAACTAAACATGGAGAAGGACCTTTTTTCATTGATTAAAGCTCTCCTCACAGATTTGAAACAGCGGATGCATAGCAGGTTTGACCAACTTGGACACATAATTAGGGCTAAATATGTGGAGTAAGACAGTGGCGCATACAAGATAGCGATGTTGGGAGATATAACTGTTCAGCAGGCAAAACCCGAAGAGAATGAGTGTTTCCAATCCAATAAAGCAGAATGTTACGGGAGATATGCAGTTGGCATAGGAGAGACAAAAGTGGAGCAAAGTACTAACCTATCTAGATGGGAGCCAATAAGCTTTGGCGGCACGACTACTAATATCAGCATTGCTTCACAAGAGAATGGATCTCGCAAGGAGTCTATGTCAGCCGAAATAAGGGATGGTCCAGCCAGCATCCCGGTATATACAGGCGCTTCTATCAGAGCTTGGAGTAAAAGTACTCAGTACATTTCAATGCAGAGAAGAGGCTCCCACCGACATGCTAGAAGCATGGAAGAGCAGACCACTGTAAAACACGGGAAACGATTCCGTTTAAGCCTCATGCTTTTTGGAAACATTTATAGAAAGTGATTGTTCGACTTATGGTGGTCCTTCAACAATCTGACTCAAACGTTTCTGTGTTTGGCTCCCAGACGTATTCAGCTGCAAAAGAGAGCTGTCGGGTGATTACAACGCTACCACCAGTTATGACTCATGCGGTATCTGATTACCTTTCTGTTTAAGATGTTTATTAGTCCTACATATTTTCACATTGACTGATAGTTTAAGTTCCTACTTCTTTGATACCAACACTAACCTAAGTTCTCTCATGATTATATGTATTTTTAAATGCCTACATGTGCTCAGACAGTAAACCACTAGCATGTAGACTGAATGCTAGACATCTTTCTCTGTAATATGTCGGACTGCTTGATAAATGTATCTCTCTATCGATAGAAACGTCACTGCTTTTCAATAGTTAAACACAGTTCTTATATTGCACAATAGTTCCAGAAATATAACTGCTGTATTTTAAAATCATATATGCTAGTGTTTTCTGCTCCTACACTTATCTACTATGGGACTATTTAAAATGTAATATTATCAACTAGGTGCTCATGGTATGACACTATTAAGATATGTCAACCAGAAAGAAGGGTTGAAACAGCAACAGGAGTATAAAACATAACATTTATTGATAAAAATTTAAAAAGTCCATGGAGGGATGCAGGTACAAAAAAACAAGACACTACAGTATACGCGTTTTGGCTGGATGCCGTATTTACTACTGCTTAAACATTTCTGCACATATGCTGATTAAAAAGGGTGTGCTCTGCACCCATTGGTAAAAGATGAACACACCTTTCAGTGACGTAACTAGAAGTACCTGTGTTGTGAAAACATATGGTAAATCGTAACACACAATATACTAAACTCTCTACTATAAGGGTCATAGACTCTGTTACAAAATTGACTATAAAGCTAAATGAGAATCAGTTTGAAACATTAGAGGAGATGAATACTAGTGATAAAATGCAATCTAAATATAAATATGCTCTATAAACAAACAATGCAAGAGTGGCCCAATATCATTAATATAATATAATGGTAAACTTAGGCAATTAGAGAATGCGATGACAAATAGATACATAGATAAATTGGCTCAACCTAGGTATGGTGTTAGAATACAATATAAATGAAAAACCATGATATAATAAAATCGTATTTTGCATTCAAACCCAGGGGAACCTTAGTGGATAACTTAAAAATCCATAGCATCTCATGTTTTTCCAATAATTTCTACCTGTATCCACCCCTTTTGGGTAGGGTATGTAATCTATTGCCAACTATCTGAAAGATGAAACATCTTTCTGATGCTCAGTGACCAAGTGTTGTACTATCGGTGAGGTAGACTTACCCACATTAATAGTGGATAAGTGTTCCCTGATACAGACCTGATATCCCGTGTTGTAATTCCAAAGTATTGGATATTACACAAAGTACAGGTTATCAAATAGATAACATGGTGTGAGGTACAATTGAGACAGTAATTGATGTCATATAACTGATGATTGACTGTCAATGTAAATACATCAGAAATGATAATAAAGTCACAAGCTTTACATCTGTTACTACCGCATCTAAACATGCCTTTAGATGTCAACTAAGAACTTCTTGTGACTCGAGGATTGCTCTAGACAGTGGGTGATAAATAATTACCCAGAGTTTTGTTCCGAAATGAAATGTTAGATCTGAAGGGGTTTTCCTCTCCATAGATGTGGGACAGCTCCCACCAACCCATGTATAGGTTGGCATAAGAGGGAGCAAATTTGGCCCCCATCCCTGTCCCCCCTCAAATTCAAAATAATTATGACATAGCAAAAATCGTGTCACCTCAATCACACATTTCTTAAAATCATGGCTCAGAGTAGAATAATTGGTTAGGATAAATTGCAATGTTTTGAGAGCTAGCTCAAGGGGTATGGAGGAATATAGGGCAGTGGCATCAACTGTCATCCAACTGTGAGTGGAATCCCATTGTAAATTATTCATGACTCTAAGTACATGCTTGGTATCTTGTAAGTAACTAGGAAGTGCCTGAACCAATGGACAGAGAATGGCATCAATCCATTCAGAGACTTGTTTAAAAAGGGATCCAATTCCACTCACAATTGGACAACCCTTGACCTCTATCAGGGACTTATGCAACTTCGGGAGGTGATGAAACACTGGGGTCACAGGTTGTTCTACATATAAGTAGTCCAGGGTATTTCTGTCCAGAAAACCCCTCTCTAACCCGTCATCCAGAAGGTGCATAAATTCAACCTGATAATGTTTGGTGGGATTAAATGAAAGAACAGAGTAGTGGGTGGAATCAGTGAGTTGACGTAGGGCTTCTTCCCTATAAACCTGTCTATCCAATACCACAACAGAGCCCCCCTTATCAGCCGCCCAGATTACAATATTCTCATTTTGTTGTAAATCTTTAAGGGTTTGTCTCTCTAATTTAGAGATATTGTCATGAGTCTGCTTTCTATCTTTGTCGAAAGCAAGGGTCTTGAATTCTTGTTCAACTCTGTTGTAAAATTTCTCAATTAGGGGGCCTCTGCTGTGGATTGGATAGAAGGTAGAGGCCTTTTTAAAACCTACAAATATGTCAATATGATTCTGTCTTAATTCTGTGGATCCATCTCTGGCCATGTTATCTAATGACATAGCATCACATGTCTCTGAGAAAGAAAACTCTGTATTGAGATTTATCCCAGCCATTTTGTTCTAGTCTGAGTGGCAGGGTCAGGTATAAGGTCTATGTTGCAGTCTAAAAAAGGTTTCTTTAAAGTAATGTTGTGAACCAACCGGTTCACATCGAACATGGTTTTAAAGGACCAGTCAATACAGTAGATTTGCATAATCCATAAATGCAAGATAACAAGACAATGCAATAGCACTTAGTCTGAACTTCAAATGAGTATTAGATTTTTTTCTGACAAATTTAAAAATTATGTTTTTTTCCACTCCCCCTGTACCATGTGACATCCATCAGCCATTCACAAATGCATACACATACCATGTGATAGCCATCAGCCATTCACAAATGCATACACACTTATTCTTGCACATGTTCAGTAGGAGCTGGTGACTCAAAACGTTTAAATATAAAAAGACTGTGCACATTTTGTTAATTGAAGTAAATTGGAAAGATGTTTAAAATGGCATGCTCTATCTAAATAATGAAAGTTTAATTTTGATTGAGTGTCCCTTTAAATAAATGAAACCCAGGCACATGTACAAAACCAAGGCCTAAACTTAGTAATTTAATCTGAGAATCATTCAGTACAACATTAGATAAGTTTATTACACTGAGGGTTTTTATTAGTTGGCTGGTTTCATTCCCCTCAAGGGGTATCGATTCTGTTGGGCTTGGGTGTTCCCTCCCCACTGGGGGGTCCTTGGGACCAAGGGAAAAACCTGATCCAAGTGACCACTGTTCTGTTCCTGTCCAAAGGTATGTGATGCACCTGCAATATTGGGACCTGACCCATTAGAGGAAATGTCAGTGGTGGTGAAATTATATTTATTAATCTCTTTAGGTCTTACAGAAGGTGGTACAGTGGTATTATGTGCCATATTTGTCTGTACTAAGGTATCCTGTGTAGTTTTCAAAATACCTGGTTTATCGTTATTGCCTGTATCTTTTTCTGAATAGTCTTGTTCATCACCAGATTCAGCATCACTGTCTGAGAATGTAACTTGGTGACTACTGTTGGATCTATGTCCCTGGTTTATATTTCATGACCACAACTTCTATTCCTATTGTGATATCTGCGTGTATTAAATCTTTGGATCTCATTCCAGACATGCATAGTATTTGTGTCATAGTCTGCTTGACCTCTCAGATACTTAGTGTGTTTAATATTCATTACTGTTGTTTTGGCATCTGCAACTGATTTTTTGAGAACCTCATCAAATCTGGGGTAGTCAACTTCATGTTTACATTTGTTCAATTCAATTTGTATCACATTAATATCCTCTCTTCCACAGTTTAATATTTTTATCTTATAAGCCACTAACAAAACCATTAGCCTGGCAGAACATTAATTGAGTATATTGTTCCAGGAATTAACAAACTTAGTGTCCTCCACCTGAAAGGTGGGACACTTGGATATCCTTAGACCTCTGTGTACTATATTGAGATCTATATATTTCCCCAGGGTCCAAATGTCCCACTGTAATTTTGCTTCCTTAACACACAGTTTGTCCATATCCTGGAATAAATCATTCAGTGCAAATTTGCTGGCTGAAAAAACTTTTGCCAGTTCAGTGGCAGGTTCATCTCTAGTAACCATTGGTAGAAGAGAGTAGAATTGTGTATCTTCCATGGTTATTCAGCCTTCAAAAAAGCATATATCCACTACCCAGTAGATATTAAGATATGCCCAAGCAACTTCTGCTTAACTTGTCTATAATGGAAAAATATAGGTAGCAAGTAAAACACATAATTTATCTGTATGTTTGAGCCAGTGGCCTGATATCTTTTATCCTGCCTCATGTATATTTATATGCACCAACTAGGGGTAACAATTAACGTACAGTACTATCTGCCAGACCGCTAATATAGACATTATGTCAGGGTGCCAGGAATCAGACTGAGACGAGAAGTGCAAAAATAATCACACCTTTATTAATAGCAAAAAATAATAAAAAGTCCACAAGTCAAATAACAAGCCAGGAGTCAAAACCAGAGCTGGTAGTCAGACGAGCCGAGTCAGGAGCCAAAGCAAATAGTCAGACGTGCCGGAATCAGGAACAAGGAAAACAGCAGAGTCAGGAACAGCCAGGGATCAGGAACCAGGAAGGATGTCAGGCAGCCAGGAAAAACACAGGAGCTCTCACAAACAGGTCTGAGACAACGCAAAGGCAAAGCATACTGAACAGAGGACCTTTAAATAATAAGTGATGACATCACAATTCTGAGACTGCATCCTGTCTCACATGGATGATGCACAACAGTCTGGCCATAAAAGGAAGTGCTGGCAATGAGCAGCATCCCCCACAATGCACCAAATCAGGAAGAGAGGTGAGTAAAATGGCTGCCAGCAGCACATGGCAAACACAACAGGGAAACAACCCTGACAGTACCCTCCCCTCAACGACCCCTCCCCCACGGGAGGACAAAAGGCTTATTGGGGAAACGGGCATGGAAGGCATGGAGGAGGGCAGGAGCATGAACATCAGAGAAGGGAACCCAAGAACGCTCCTCCGGACCGTAGCCCCTCCAGTGAACCAAATACTGTACACGGCCCCTGGACATATGAGAGTCAATAATGCTGCTGACCTCATACTCCTCATGGTTGTCAACAAGGATAGGATGGGGACAAGGCAACATAGTGGTAAACCGATTACAAACCAATGGTTTCAAGAGGGAGACATGAAAAACATTGGAGATGCGCATAGCAGGAGGATGGTCAAGAGCGTAGGCCACAGGATTAACCCGTCGGAGTATTCGAAAAGGACCAATATAATGGGGAGTCAATTTATTGGAAGGCATACAAAGGTTCAAGTTGCGGGAGGACAGCCAAACTCTCTCACCAACCTGGTAGGAAGGTGCGGGGAGACGCCTACGATCAGCCTGGAACTTTTGGCGCTGCATAGAACGATGAAGGCAATCCTTAATCTGCACCCATGTGGAATGGAGTTGCCGGAGATGCTCCTCTAAAGCCGGAATACCCTGAGACATGAATGAATCGGGCAACAAGGATGGTTGAACCCCATAATTCGCCATGAACGGGGATAACTTGGAGGAATCAATAATAGCACTATTATGACCAAACTCTGCCCAAGGTAACAGTTCAGACCAATTATTGTGGTGATCTGAGACATAGCAATGGAGGAACTGTTCCAGAGCTTGATTAGACCGTTCCGCATTCCCATTGGATTGAGGGTGATATGCCGAGGAGAAGGAAAGCTGGATCCCCATTTGAGCACAAAAGGAATGCCAAAATCTGGAGACAAACTGGCTACCCCGGTCCGACACTATCTCCTTGGGTAATCCATGTAAACGGAAGACCTACCAGGCAAAAATTGAAGCAAGCTCCTGAGCGGTAGGCAGCTTCTTCAAGGGAATGCAATGTGACATTTTAGAAAAACGGTCAACCACCATAAGGATAACAGTATTGCCATTGGAAACAGGGAGCTTGACAATGAAGTCCATGGAAAGATGTGTCCAAGGATGCTCACCATTAGCAATAGGTTGAAGAAGACCCACAGGAAGACGTTGAGGAGTCTTATTCTGTGCACAAACTGAGCAGGAGGCAACATACGCAGCAACATCAGAACGAAGACCTGGCCACCAGAATTGTCGAGTGACAGACCAAATCATTTGGTTCTTGCCTGGGTGACCTGCGGCTTTAGGATAGTGGTAAGTGTGCAAAAGTTTAGTTCAAAGATTCTCAGGAACAAAACACTTACCACTAGGTTTCTGAGGAGGTGAATTGGTTTGTTCAGCCAGGATCTCCTCCCCCAAGGGAGAAGTCAAATTAGTACGTATGGTAGCCAAAATATGGTCAGGAGGAATAACAGGAGTATGTACAGACTCCTCCTTGGACAGAGGCGAAAATTGTCGAGAGAGGGCATCAGCCCTAACATTCTTACTACCAGGCAGGTAGGAGACCACATAATTAAACTGAGACAAAAATAGCGCCCATCTGGCCTGTCAGGGTGACAAACGTTTTGCTTCAGATAGATAAGTTAAATTCTTGTGGTCAGTAAGAATGAGCACTGGCACGCTAGTAGCCTCGAGAAGATGCCTCCATTCCTTAAGTGCCAAAATTATAGCCAGTAATTCCCTGTCGCCAATTTCATAATTGCACTCCGCTGGAGACAATTTCCTAGAGAAGAAACCACATGGATGCAAGGAACCGTCAGGCGTAGGACGTTGAGACAAGAGGGCACCTACTCCAGTCTTAGACGCATCGACCTCAAGAACGAAAGGCAGGACAGGGTTAGGATGAACCCGAACTGGAGCGGCAGCAAAGGCAGTCTTAAGACTATCAAAGGCTTTAATGGCAGAAGGTGACCAAAGTGGACCATTCTCTTTACGGGTCATGTCTTTGATAGGTTTCACCAAGGAAGAAAAGTTTTTAATAAACTTTCTATAGTAACCCCAAAAAACGCTGAATAGACCGGAGACCAACTGGGCGAGGCCACTGCAGAACTGCAGATAACTTGTCAGGATCCATGGAGAATCCTGCAACAGAGATAACATAACCTAGGAAGGTTACTTGAGTCTGATGGAACTCACATTTCTCGAGTTTACAAAACAGGCCGTTCTCACGTAATCTCTGAAGAACCCATGTAACATCAGAACGATGAGCCTCAAGTGTGGGTGAGTGTATGAGGATGTCATCTAAATACACCACAACACACTGTTGCAACATATCTTGTAGGACATCATTAATAAATTCCTGGAAAACAGCAGGAGCATTACATAGGCCAAAGGGCATTACAAGATACTCATAATGCCCGCTCCTGGTGTTAAATGCTGTTTTCCATTCGTGGCCCTCCTTAATCCTAACGAGATTGTACGCTCCTCTCAAATCAAGTTTAGTAAAGACTGTAGCTTCCTTGAGGCGGTCAAAGAGTTCCGTAATAAGCGGAATAGGGTAAGCATTCTTAATGGTAAGACGATTAAGACCGCTATAATCGATACATGGTCTTAACTCGCCACCCTTTTTCTTCACAAAGAAGAAGCCAGCCCCTGCAAGAGAGCAGGATTTGCGGATGATCCCCCGCGACAGAGCATCGGCAACATACTCCTCCATAGCACAATTCTCTGCAACAGACAGAGGGTACACCCGGCCCCGAGGAGGAATGACTCCGGGTTGCAGGTCTATGGCACAATCGTAAGACTGGTGAGGAGGCAACGTACCAGCATGCACTTTATCAAACATGTCTAGGAACTCTCGGTACTCCTCTGGCAATTGAGATACCGAAGAAGTGCACAAGACTTTAACTGGTTTCCGAAGACAAGTGGAAATACATTGCGGGGACCACGACAAAATTTCAGACCTGCGCCAGTCAAGACTGGGATTGTGCTTTTGGAGCCAGGGATAACCCAGAACAACCGGAAAATGCGGATAGTTCATCACCTGGAACTGGAGGGTTTAAAAATGTAGAGCCCCAACAGCCATGGACAACCGGAGCAGTTTTGTGAGTAACAAGTGCGGGCTGAAGGGGCCTGCCATCAATGGCCTCAATAGCAAGCAGAACGAACCGAGGCAAAACAGGAATGGAGTGCTTTGATACAAAAGCACTGTCAATGAAACAGCCTGCAGCACCGGAGTCAACAAGAGCCTGAGTGACTATGGAAGAGTCCACCCAGGAAAGGACAACTGTGACCAAAGTGTTATCCTTAAGTGGTTCCGGGGATGAGGATAAACCACGCAAGGTCTGCCCCCGACAGGACCTTAGGTGTGAGAGTTTCCCGGCCGTGTAGGACAAGACTTCAGAAGGTGACCCTGTAACCCACAATAGAGGCAGAGCCCCTCCCTCCTCCTAAAGGTCCTCTCCGACCGCTGAGAGACATGTGAATCCCAGCTGCATCGACTCAGCAGTACCTGGTGACTCGGGACCAGGAGGCATGGGAGGAGAGGGATGCATGGGTGGGAACGAACACGTAGGAGACAATGGAACAGGAGGCTTCCGCAAGCGCTCCTTGAAAGAGGGCCTCTCTTTGAGTCTGATGTCAATTAGGATCAAAAAAGACACCAATGCCTCAAGATCCTCTGGTAAATCTCTGGCAGCAACTTCATCTTTGATCGCATCAGAGAGCCCATGAAAGAAGGCGGCAACAAGGGCTTCATTGTTCCAACCTACCTCTGCGGCAAGCGTACGGAACTCAATAGCATACTGAGCAACAGATCTTGTACCTTGCTGAATGGACATGAGTCATTTAGCAGCAGAGGAGGAGCGAGCCGGAACATCAAATACCCTTCGAAAGGAGGCCACAAATTCAGGGTAATTTGAAATCACAGGTTTATTAGTCTCCCACAAGGGATTAGCCCAGGCAAGCTGTGTCAGAGAGTGACGAGATGAGAAATCCCACCTTAGCTCTGTCAGAGGGAAACGCCTGAGGTAACATCTCAAACTAAATGCCCACCCGGTTCAAAAACCCTCTGCACTGAATAGGATCGCCTCCATATCGCTGAGGTAGAGGTGCAGAACCGGACATGCTCCTGGTAGGCATAGGTGCAGCAGCGGAAACAGGAGCAGCCATAACTTGCGGGACACTTTGGTCCAAATGTGCAGTGCGAGTCAGCAGGGTTTGCAGGGCTAGTGCAAATTGATCCAAGCTGTGATCCTGTTCATCCATCCTGGAAGTGATGGCAGGTAAAGGTGGATTATTAGCACCATCAGGATTCATGGCCTTTGCGTAATATCAGGGTGCCAGGAATCAGACTGAGACGAGAAGTGCAAAAATAATCACACCTTTATTAATAGCAAAAAATAATAAAAGTCCACAAGTCAAATAACAAGCCAGGAGTCAAAACCAGAGCTGGTAGTCAGACGAGCGGAGTCAGGAGCCAAAGTAAATAGTCAGACGAGCCGGAATCAGGAACAAGGAAAACAGCAGAGTCAGGAATGAGCCAGGGATCAGGAACCAGGAAAGACGTCAGGCAGCCAGGAAAAACACAGGAGCTCTCACAAACAGGTCTGAGACAACGCAAAGGCAAAGCATACTGAACAGAGTCCCTTTAAATAATAAGTGATGACATCACAATTCTGAGACTGCATCCTGTCTCACATGGATGATGCACAACAGTCTGGCCATAAAAGGAAGTGCAGGCAATGAGCAGCATCCCCCACAATGCACCAAGTCAGGAAGAGAGATGAGTAAAATGGCTGCCAGCAGCACATGGCAAACACAACAGGGAAAAAACCCTGACACATTATGACTAGTGATGTCGCGAACAGCCATTGAATTCAATAGGCAGGCGAACTTTAAAACCTACAAGGACTCTTTCTGGCCACAATAGTGATGGAAAAGTTGTTTCAAGGGTACTAACACCTGGACTGTCGCATGCTGAAGGGGGATCCCTGGCAAAACACCCATGGAAAATTACATAGTTTATACAGAGTCTGCTTTTAAGCCATAATGGGCCTAAATCAACTAACCTTCCCAAAGTGGCTGTCTCAAAACATCCCGGACAGAAGATAGATTGATAGATAGGATAGATAGATAGATATACATAGATTGATAGTTAGATAGAATCGATAGAAGAGAAATAGATAGATTTGTTAGATATATAATTACCCTAATAAAGTCTAATAATTAAACATGCATTCTTGGACCCAACTAGGTTGTGTTAAGTAGTACTGTTCTTCGCACTTTCAGCCCTGTAACTCCCCCTATTGGTGGAGGTCTATATGGCGGTTATGATTACCCTGACAAAGTATAACAACAAGACACGTGGTCTGGGACCCATGGTAATTTTGTTGTGTTAAGTAAAACTTTTCTTATCACTTGAATCCCTCTTACCCCCCCCTTTTGTTGGAGCTCTATATGGCCTGCATGATTAGCCTGACAAAGTATAATAATAAAACATCTGGTCTTGGACCCATGGTAATTAGGTTGTGTTTAAGTAGTACTATTCTTATAACTGTAATCCCTGTTACTCCCCCAATCAAGGGAGGTCTATATGGCTGCATGATTACCCTGACAAAGTATAACATCAAGACACACGTGTTGGACCCATGATAACTAGCTTGTGTTAATTAGTACTTTTCTTAGCACTTTAATCCCTGTCCCCCCCCCCCCATATGGCCTGCCTGATTACCCTGAAAAAATATAATAATAAGACATGCGGTCTGGTACCCATTTTAACTAGGTTGTGTTTTAAGTACTACCATTCTTAGCACTTTAATCTCTGTAACTCCCCCTATTTGGTGAGGTCTATACGGCCTGGATGATTACCCATACAAAATATAATAATAAGACATCTGCTCTTGGTCTGCGACCCATGGTAACTATGTTGTGTTAATTAGTAATGTCCTTCGCATTTTAATAGCTGTTACTCATACTCACCCTATCGGTGGAGGTCTATATGGCCTGCATGATTACCCTTACAAAATATAATAACCAAACATATGCTCTGGGACCCATGGAAAGTAGGTTGTGTTAAGTAGTACTGTTCTTTGCAGTTTAATACCTGTTACAACACCAAATGGTGGCAGGTCTATCTGGCCTTCATGATTAGCTGCACCCAAACCCAAAAAAAAGGCGAGTGGTCTTATAATAACACCCATGGCTAACTCGGTTGTTTCAATTAGTACTATTCTTAGCACTTTCATCCCTGTTACGGGCGGTCTACATTGCCATCATGATTAGCCGAACAAAATACTACAATCCAACCTTTGCTCAGTCTTCATAGGCCCTTCATTGTCTGTATTTTGATAGTACAGTTCTTATTATTTTTATAGCTGATACAACACTGAATGGTGGCAGCTCTATATGGCCTGGATGATTAGCCACACCCAATACAAAAATAAATCCAAGCGGTCTTGGATTAACACCCATGGCTAACTCTGTTGTTTCAAGTAGTACTATTCTTAGCACTTTCATCTCATCATCCCTGTTACTTCCAGGACTCTCGTGGTGGTCTACATGGCCATCATGATTAGCCTAACCAAATACTACAATCCAACCTTGGCTCAGTCTTCCTAAGGCCCTTCATTGGCTGTATTTTGGTAGTACTGTTCTTATTAGTTTAATACCTGATACAACACCGAATGGTGGCAGCTCTATATGGCCTGCATGAATAGCCGCACCCAAAGCCAAAAAAAAGCCAAGCGGTCTTGCACTAACACCCATGGCTAACTCTGTTGTTTCAAATTCTACTATTCTTAGCTCTTTCATCTCATCCCTGTTACTTCCAGGACTCTCAGTGGTGGTGGTCTACATGGCCATCATAATTACCCTCACCAAAATATAACAACAATACGTGCGTGCAGGGAACCATGGTAAGCTTACTTCCTTTCGCAAAATCGAGTATAACAGTTGCAGGCAGAGGTTCTGACCCTGCAGTATGGCTGCACCTCTCCCTAAAAGAGGCATGCGTTACAGAGTCTGTGGGCATGTATGCAAAGAGCTGGCCTGCCTAAAAAGAGGAGCAAGGCTGTACAGGTTGTTCTCCTTCAGATGTTTTATACGCTGTCCCACAGCCATGACCCTCAACAACCACAACAGAATGAAACACCACATATGCCATCCTTTTGAACAACAGAGTACAGGTATGGCATTGATTTTAGTTACATGGCGATATTTATTATGAACCGTGAAATTGAAAACAAAAACATGATTGGACACCCAGTACAGTACAGGTCGTTCTCCTTCGGCCTTTTTAGAATAGTGTTCCGGACCCCCAACAAAAACAACAGCAGGAAAGAGGACATATGGCATCCTTTTGAACAATAGATGACAGGTAAGGCATAGATTTTATAAAGCCATAGATAATTTTTTTGCAACTGTGAAATAAAAAAAAACATTGATTGGACACCCAGCACACTTCTTTATCCTTAGGCCTTTTTATAAGAGGCTCCTGGAGCCTCAACTGAAACAACAGCATGAAAGAGGACATATGGCATCCTCTTAAACAATTGATTACAGTTAAGGCATTGATTTTAGAATCCCAGAGATCATTTATATGACCCGGGAAATAGAAAAAAACATTGATTGGACACCTAGTACACTTCTTTATCCTTAGGCCTTTTTATAAGAGGCTCCCGGAGCCTCAACAGAAAAAACATTATGAAAGAGGACATATGTCATCCTTTTGAATAATAAATTACAGGAAAGGCATTGATTTTAGAAACCAAGAGATCATTAGTTGCAACCGGAAAATAGAAAAAAACATTGATTAGACACCCAGTACACTTATTTATTCTTAGGCCTTTTTAATAAGAGGGTCCTGGAGCCTCAACGAAACAACAGCATGAAAGAGGAAATATGTCATCCTTTTGAATAATAGATTACAGGAAAGGCATTGATTTTAGAATCCCAGAGATCATTTTTATGACCCGGGAAATAGAAAAAAACATTGATTAGACACCCAGTACACTTATTTATCCTCAGGCCTTTTTAATAAGAGGGTCCCGGAGGCTCAACCAAAACAACAGCATGAAAGAGGACATATGTCATCCTTTTGAATAATAGATTACAGGAAAGGCATTGATTTTAGAAACACAGAGATAATTAGTTGCAACCGGGAAATCTAAAAAAACATTGAATAGACATCCAGTACACTTCTTTATCCATAGGCCTTTTTAGCAGAGGCTCCAGGACCCTCAACAAAAACAAGAGAAGGGAGGTGGGCATAGGAGTACAATGGAGTGTGACAATAATAATGTGAAGGGGAAGATTGCAGAGTTGTGGCATTTTAATTTTGTTATCGTGGGAAGTACTTGCAATGACCTTGCTCTGGTGAATCCATATTGCAAATGTGTTTTTTAAGGCACTGTTTGTCTATTTTTTGAATATCAGCATTTGGTAATTGAAGCTCAACTTAAGGCTGGTGAGAACCGACCTTCTTCTGGCTGTTTGCAAATGTTGTGGCTCTGGACAAACATGTGAATAAGGGGCCATCAGCCATATTCTGCACGCAACCCCTTTGATGATTGACGATAAACATGTGTCACCTGCAATCAGAGCCCGTTACTTCTGTCTAAATCATCTTCCTGGTATGGACAGGCCACTGTTTCACACAGCAAGTCCGAAGCTTGAACTACAAGATTGTCTTGAGTATGGTAGGAAACCAAAGTTTATTTAATTCTGTACTATCACCACAAAAGCTGAACTTCTTGAACCAAGGAAAATGCAAGCAATTTCATGTGCTTATGGATGACAAGGACGTCCTGTCCTGTGGTGCACAGAGATGGAGAGGATTTTGGGCCTCCCTGTACACTACCCAGATGTCTCCAACATCACCAGAAACACAAGACAGCGACTCTTGGGAAGTTCCTGGAGTGTTCCGGTAGCCATCTCTTTGCGCCCCGAAAGGAATACTTTATCAGTGTTTTTGTATACATCCGACAACAGCTTCGGAGACTGTGGTGACGCACATGTTATTTACTGTTGTTCCAGCTGTGGCAATATCAATTGGCATTAAAAAGGTAAGATTTGGGGGGGCGGAGCCTATAGCTGTTGCGGTAGGACGTGTGTTTGAGGAGCTCCAGGTCTTACAATTTACTTTGGAGTTAGTTTTCAACCTTAATTTAATTTTCTTTTTGGGATTCATAGTCACACTTTCTGGGGCTATCCAAGAGGAGCCTGGAGATACCTTACTCATATCGGCTTACCTATGTTCCTCAGCTGACTGCGTTACAGCTAGCCACGACACTGAGAGGCCTCTCTAGCCTGATAGTGCTGTCAAAGCTGCCGCCAATATACCCCCCCAGGACCCTGGGTTATCAAACCAGTTCTATAGTAACTGGACAACTCGTTAATCACAACTATTGACAAAGAGAAGGAAAAGCACTAGTCACCCCTTATATCAACGGGTACGGAGACCTGTTTTTTGTGTTTCCAATATTGCGCCGGACACCAAACTAATCCTGAATGAAAAAAAAAGGTAAGATTTGGACTAGTGATGCACATTTTATGCACGCTGTGGCAATTGCAATTTGCATTAAAAAGAATCTGCTAACAACCACTACCTACAACCACACCTGACTCCTGAAGTCATGCTTCAGTTATTAACTCAAGTTAATTTTTTTTTTTATTATTATGCTCAGCAGATTCAAAACATACCATTCTTCTAGTCATATCACACGACATGTCAAAATGCTGCATGGAAAATGGCAGTGTGCAAAGTCATAATCTTAGTGAACCTATAAGTGCATTACATTTTCAAAAATAAACAAAAATACTGAGAGAAAAAAAAAAAAAAAGGAAAGAGGACATATGGCATCCTTTTGAACAATAGATTACATTTAAGGCATTGATTTCAGAAACCCAGAGATAATTTGTTGCAACCGGGAAATCTAAAAAAAACCTTGATTAGACACCCAGTACACTTATTTATCCTTAGGCCTTATTAGCAGAGGCTCCAGGACCCTCAACAAAACCAGCAGTAGGAAAGAGGACATATGGCATCCTTTTGAAAAATAGATTTCTGGAAAGGCATTGATTTTAGAAACCCGGGGATAATTTGTTTCAACCGGGAAATCTAAAAAAACATTGATTAGACACCCAGTACACATATTTATCCTTAGGCCTTTTTAGCAGAGGCTCCAGGACCCTCCACAAAACCAGCAGCATGAAAGAAGACATATGGCATCCTTTTGAAAATTAGATTACAGGAAAGGCATTGATTTTAGAAACACCGAGATCATTAGTTGCAACCGTGAAATCTAAAAAAACATAGATTATACACCCAGTACACTTCTTTATCCTTAGGCCTTTTTATAAGAGGCTCCCAGAGCCTCAACAGAAAAAACAGCATGAAAGAGGACATATGGCATCCTTGTGACTAATAGATTACAGGAAAGGCATTGATTTTAGAAACCCGGGGATAATTTGTTGCAACCGTGAAATCTAAAAAAAGATTGATTAGACACCCAGTACACTTATTTATCCTTAGGCCTTTTTAGCAGAGGCTCCAGGACCCTCCACAAAACCAGCAGCATGAAAGAGGACATATGGCATCCTTTTGAAAATTAGATTACAGGAAAGGCATTGATTTTAGAAACACAGAGATCATTAGTTGCAACCATGAAATCTAAAAAAAATTAGATTATACACCCAGTACACTTCTTTATCCTTAGGCCTTTTTATAAGAGGCTCCCGGAGCCTCAACAGAAACAACAGCATGAAAGAGGACATATGGCATCCTTGTGACTAATAGATTACAGGAAAGGCATTGATTTTAGAAACCCGGGGATAATTTGTTGCAACCGTGAAATCTAAAAAAAGATTGATTAGACACCCAGTACACTTCTTTATCCTTAGGCCTTTTTATAAGAGGCTCCCAGTCGGAGCCTCAACAGAAACAACAGCATGAAAGAGGACATATGGCATCCTTGTGAATAATCGATTACAGAAAAGGCAATGATTTTAGAAACCCGGGGATAATTTGTTGCAACTGTGAAATCTAAAAAAACATTGATTAGACACCCAGTACACTTATTTATCCTTAGGCCTTTTTTTAGCAGAGGCTCCAGGACCC
The DNA here is from genome assembly GCF_027579735.1 of Bombina bombina. NCBI lineage: Eukaryota > Metazoa > Chordata > Amphibia > Anura > Bombinatoridae > Bombina > Bombina bombina. The sequence continues at coordinate 814,108,973 of NC_069500.1, read as the reverse complement.
TCAACAAAACCAGCAGCAGGAAAGAGGACATATGGCATCCTTTTGAAAATTAGATTACAGGAAAGGCATCGATTTTAGAAACCCACAGATCATTATTTGCAACCGGGAATTTGAATCAAACAAATGATTCGATGGACACCCAGTAAACTTCTTTCTCCTTTGGCCTTTTTATAAGAGGGTCAAGGACTCTCAAAAAAAACACCAGCAGGAAAGATGACGTATGGCATCCTTTTGAACAATAGAGTACAGGTACAGCATTGATTTTACAAACCCAGAGATAATTTTGGTCAAATGTGAAATAGAAAAAAAAATTGAGTGGACACCCAGTACACCTCTTTCTCCTTAGGTCTTTTTATAAGAGGGTCCAGGACCCTCAAACAAAATACCAGCAGGAAAGAGAACATATGGCATCCTTTTGAACAATAGAGTACTGGTACGGCATTGATTTTAGAAACCCACAGATAATTGTCTGGAAAAGTGAAATAGCCCCAAAAACCATGCTTGGACTCCCACTCCAGGTCGTTCTCCTTCAGCTTTTTTATAAGAGGGTCCAGCACCCTCAACAGAAACAACTGCAGGAAACACCACCACATATGCCATCCTTTTGCACAAGCGAGTACAGGTATGGCATCCATTTTAGAAACCCAGAGATAATTGAGAGGAACCAGGAACATTTTTCTAAAAATTTGATGGGGCACCCATTACAGGTCGTTTTCCTTCAGCCTTTTTATACCATGGGCCATGACCCGCAACAGGCACAACAGCATGAAACACCACATATGCCCCCCTTTTGCACAATAGAGTACAGGTATGGCATAGATGGAACACAGAGATAATTTAGAGCAACCAAGAGACAGATAAAGATGCTTGGTCGGTCCTCCTCCTTCAAATTTGTGGCATTTTGCGTTCAATTTAATGGTCCACCAGATATGAGTGGTTTGCTAAGTTGTACAATTCGTAACAGTTTAATCACTAGTGTTATGTGCCTTATTTTTTTTATTTGAGTTTTGTACCCACAGAGCTGCAGCAGAGGCCAGAAAAATTAGGAATGTACAAATGACTGAAAAAATTGGGTATTGTTGTAGCAACTAATGTAGCAGCGGCCAGAAAAATCGTTGTTTGTAAAACATTTATAAAGTGCCTTAAAAGCTTGTGGCTTGAACACTAGTTGTTGGCGAATAAGTCAAGCAAGTCCCACGGCTTTATAACAAAAAGAAAGGCCAGCCTGTGTACCAGTTGTAGCCCAAGCCAGCTCATCTCATCATCAGGCCTTTTTTATTCAAATGTATCACCCAATGTCAGTCCCTTCGGGATCCAGCCCTCATTCATTTTTATAAAAGTGAGATAGTCAAGGCTTTTTTGACCTAGGCGACTTCTCTTCTCAGTGACAAAACCTCCTGCTGCACTGAAAGTCCTTTCGGACAGGACATTTGATGCGGGGCAGGCCAGAAGTTCCATTGCAAATTGGGATAGCTCAGGCCACAAGTCCAGCCTGCACACCCAGTAGTCAAGGGGTCCATCACTCCTGAGAGTGTCGAGATCCGCAGTTAAAGCTAGGTAGTCTGCTACCTGTCGGTTGAGTCTTTCTCTAAGGCTGGATCCCGAAAGGCTCTGATGGTGCATGGGAGTTAAAAAGGTACGCATGTCCTCCATCAACAAGACGTCAGGAAAGCGTCCGGTCCTTGCCGCCGTGGTCGTGGGAGGAGGAGGATTAATTTCATCTCTTCCCCTGTTACATTCCTGTAGTGCTGTGACATCATCCTTATATGCTGTGTAAAGCATAGTTTTAAATTTATTATGAAAATGCTCCATCCTTTCCGACTTGCGGGAATTTGGTAACATTTCAGGCACTTTATGCTTATACCGGGGGTAGAGGAGCGTGGACACCCAGTACAGGTCGTTCTCCTTCAGCTTTTTTATACGAGGGTCCCTCAACAGGCACGACAGCATGAAGGAACCCATTTGAACAAGGTTGGATGCCGAGCTAATCATGGCCCGTTCCTCCTCCTCACTGATCTCACTGATGGTATCTTCTTCCCCCCAGCCACGTACAACACCACGGGTACCAGAGAGGTGACAACAACGAGCACCCTGGGATGCCTGTTGTGATCGGTCTTCCTCCTCCTCCTCAAAGCCACATTCCTCCTCTGACTCCTCTTCCTCACAATCCTCTTCCTGCGTTGCCGCAGGTCCAGCAAGCGATGCTGATTCGGCTGTTTGTGGGGGTGATGGACACCACAACTCTCCCGCTTCCTCTTCACGCTTATCTACTGCCTGATCCAGCACTCTTCGCAGGGCATGCTCCAGGAAGAAAACAAATGGTATGATGTCACTGATGGTGCCTTCGGTGCGACTGACAAGGTTTGTGACCTCCTCAAAAGGACGCATGAGCCTACAGGCATTGCGCATGAGCGTCCAGTAATTTGGAAAAAATATCCCCAGCTCCCCAGAGGCTGGCCTAGCACCCGGTCATACAAATACTCATTAACAGCTTTTTCTTGTTGGAGCAGGCGGTCAAACATTAGGAGTGTTGAATTCCACCGTGTCGGCGGTCGCAAATCAAGCGCCTCACTGGCAGGTTGTTTCGACGCTGGATATCGGACAAGTGCGCCATGGCCGTGTAGGAACACCTGAAATGGCCACACACCTTCCTGGCCTGCTTCAGGACGTCCTGTAAGCCTGGGTACTTATGGACAAATCGTTGTACAATTAGATTACACACATGTGCCATGCACGGCACATGTGTCAACTTGCCCAATTTCAATGCCGCCACCAAATTACTTCCATTGTCAGAAACAACCTTGCCAATCTCCAGTTGGTGTGGAGTCAGCCACTGATCCACCTGTGCGTTCAGGGCGGTCAGGAGTGCTGGTGCGGTGTGACTCTCCGCTTTCAGGCAAGTCAACCCCAAGACGGCGTGTCACTGCCGTACCCGGGATGTAGCATAGTACCTGGGGAGCTGGGGGGGTGCCATAGTTGTGGAGCAAGATGCAGAAGTTGAAGAGATCTCAGCCGAGGAAGAGGTTATGGAAGAGGATGGAGTAGGAGGAGTAGAGGAGGTAGCAGCAGGCCTTCCTGCAAGTCGTGGCGGTGTCACCAACTCTTCTGCAGAGCCACGCATTCCATGCTTGTCAGAAGTAAGCAGGTTTACCCAATGTGCAGTGTAGGTGATATATCTGCCCTGACCATGCTTTGCAGACAAGCTATCCGTGGTCATATGGACCCTTGCCCCAACGCTGTGTGCCAGACATGCCATAACTTCCTTTCTCACAACAGAGTACAGGTTTGGGATTGCCTTTTGTGAAAAGTAATTTCTGCCAGGTACCTTCCACTGTGGTGTCCCAATAGATACAAATTTTTTGAAAGCATCAGACTCCACCAGCTTTTATGGTAAAAGCTGGCGGGCTAAGAGTTCAGACAAGCCAGCTGTCAGACGCCGGGCAAGGGGGTGACTTTGAGAAATTGGCTTCTTACGCTCAAACATGTCCTTGACAGACACCTGACTGTGGGCAGATGACCAGGAACTGCTACGTAAGAGAGACTGAGTGGAGGATGGTTGAGAGGGGGCAAGGAGGACAGCACTGGTTGACGTGGCAGAAGATGCTGGAGCAGGAGGAGGGCGGCTTTCACTTTGTGTGCTGCTTCTACTCATGTGTTCTTCCCATCGGCCTTTGTGATGGGAGACCATGTGCCTTCGCAAAGCAGTTGTACCTAGGTGGCTGTTGGACTTCCCACGACTCAGTTTCTTTTGGCACAGGTTGCAAATGGCATTGCTGTTGTCAGAGGCAGACACAAAAAAAAAATGTCTCCCCATCTGAACTTTCCCCCTCTTCTTCCTCTCTTCTAGCAGGCACCCACGTGACATCCACCGACACATCATCATCAACCACTTCACTTGTATCTGAAACATCAAGAAAGGAAGCAGCAGCGGGTACAACATCATCATCATCACACCGTACCGCTGTGTCGGTAATGCTGCCTGACTGAGACTGATCACTATTATCTACATCATCTGTCAATGATGGTTGCGCATCACTCATTTCTTCCAAATGATGTGTCAATAACTCCTGTGACAGATCAAGTGAAGCAGCTGTGGTGCTAGTATTGGTGGTGGCGACAGGTGGGGGAGTGGCACTGGTCACTTGAGACCTGCCCAAAGCACAGCTGGACTTAGATGGTGCGTCAAGGATAGGAGAACTAGCAGCAGAAGCTGAAGAAGATTGAGTGTCCTGTGTTAGCCATTCAACTAGGTCCTCCTCAGAAGTTTTCGTGTCCCCCCTGGCACCCGGCGTCTGAACAATGTGCATATTTGTAGGGTTTAAAGGAATCACAGCACCACGACCACGGAACCTGCGGGGTGGCCTGCCTCTGCCTGTCATTTTTTTTTAAATGGACACTAACAATATTATTACACCAATTGAGTGGTGGCACTGTGCAAGTGGGCACAGTATACGCTGTGAGACTGACAACAACAAAAAAGACTGATGTTTTAAAAATCACAAATTGTTAATTTTTTAAAATATTACAAGTACTGTGACAACAAATATGATTGTTTGGCACTAGTTGGCAAATGGGCCTGTCTGGCACAAACGCTGGGAGAAAGGAAACTGCAATTCAATGACATTAGGAGACTGAAGAATCACAGTCAAAACAGTTATGATTAACAGAAATTCCAATCCTGTTACAATAAATATGATTGGTGGCACTAATTGGCTAGTTGGGACTGGCACACAGGCAGGCAGGCAGGAGGAAAATGCAATTCAAGGAGGGCATTAGTAGACTGCAGATTGACAGTCAAAACAGTGATGATTGACAAATTTTGCAATACTGTTAAAATAAATATGATTGCTGGCACTAATTGGATAGTTGGGCCTGGCACACAGGCTGGCAGGCAGTAGAAAAGTGCAATTCAATGGCACGAGCAAACTGAGGATTAAGATCAACAATCAAAAATGTTTTCATTTTAATTAGTAACTATACTGTGACAACAATTATGATTGGTGTAAATAGTTGTCAAGATGGCCTGGCACAAAAGGCTGGCAGACAGGAGGTAAATGCAATTCAAGGACACTAGGAGACTGATTACTGACAGTCAAAACAGTGATGATTGACAATTTTTGCAATACTGTTAAAAGAAATATGATTGCTGGCAATAATTGGCTAGGTGGGCCTAGCACACAGCAGGCTACAAGGCAGGAGGAAAGTGCAATTCAATGGCACCAGCAAACTGAGGATTCACAACAACTATTACCAAAAATTTTAATTTTTAATTATTAAAAATACTGTGACAACAAATATGATTGGTGTAAATATTTTTCAATTAGGCCTGGCACACAGGCTTGGAAGGCAGTAGAAAAGTGCAATTCTAGGGCACGAGCAAACTGAGGATTAAGATAAACAATAAAAAAAAAATGTAATTTTAATTAGTAACTATACTGTCTGTGACAACAATTATGATTGGTGTAAATAGTTGGCTAGACGGCCTGGCACAAAATGCAATTCAAGGACACTAGGAGACTGAATACTGACAGTCAAAACAGTGATGATTGACAATTTTTGCAATACTGTTTAAAGAAATATGATTGCTGGCAATAATTGGCTAGGTGGGCCTGGCACACAGGCTGCAAGGCAGGATGAAAGTGCAATTCAATGGCACAATCAAACTGAGGATTCACAACAACTATTACCAAAAATTTTAATTTTTAATTATTAAGAATACTGTGACAACAAATATGATTGGTGTAAATATGTTCCAAGTAGGCCTGGCACACAGGCTTGGAAGGCAGTAGAAAAGTATAATTCTAGGGCACGAGCAAACTGAGGATTAAGATCAACAATCAAGATTTTTTTAATTTTAATTAGTAATTGTACTGTGACAATTATGATTGGTGTAAATAGTTGGCAAGATGGCCTGGCACAAAAGGCTGGCAGGCAGGAGGTAAATGCAATTCAAGGACACTAGGAGACTGAATACTGACAGTCAAAACAGTGATGATTGACAATTTTTGCAATACTGTTTAAAGAAATATGATTGCTGGCAATAATTGGCTAGGTGGGCCTGGCACACAGGCTGCAAGGCAGGAGGAAAGTGCAATTCAATGGCACAATCAAACTGAGGATTCACAACTATTACCAAAAATTTTAATTTTTAATTATTAAGAATACTGTGACAACAAATATGATTGGTGTAAATATTTTTCAAGTAGGCCTGGCACACAGGCTTGGAAGGCAGTAGAAAAGTGCAATTCTAGGGCACAAGCAAACTGAGGATTAAGATCATCAACAATCAAGAATTTTTTAATTTTAATTAGTAACTATACTGTGACAAAAAATTATGATTGGTTTAAATAGTTGGCAAGACGGCCTGGCACAAAAGGCGGGCAGACAGGAGGTAGATGCCATTCAAGGACACTAGGAGACTGATTACTGACAGTCAAAACAGTGATGATTGACAATTTTTGCAATACTGTTAAAAGAAATATGATTGCTGGCAATAATTGGCTAGGTGGGCCTAGCACACAGCAGGCTACAAGGCAGGAGGAAAGTGCAATTCAATGGCACCAGCAAACTGAGGATTCACAACAACTATTACCAAAAATTTTAATTTTTAATTATTAAGAATACTGTGACAACAAATATGATTGGTGTAAATATTTTTCAATTAGGCCTGGCACACAGGCTTGGAAGGCAGTAGAAAAGTATATTTCTAGGGCACGAGCAAACTGAGGATTAAGATCAACAATCAAGAATGTTTTAATTTTAATTAGTAATTGTACTGTGACAATTATGATTGGTGTAAATAGTTGGCAAGATGGCCTGGCACAAAAGGCTGGCAGGCAGGAGGTAAATGCAATTCAAGGACACTAGGAGACTGAATACTGACAGTCAAAACAGTGATGATTGACAATTTTTGCAATACTGTTTAAAGAAATATGATTGCTGGCAATAATTGGCTAGGTGGGCCTGGCACACACGCTGCAAGGCAGGAGGAAAGTGCAATTCAATGGCACAATCAAACTGAGGATTCACAACTATTACCAAAAATTTTAATTTTTAATTATTAAGAATACTGTGACAACAAATATGATTGGTGTAAATATTTTTCAAGTAGGCCTGGCACACAGGCTTGGAAGGCAGTAGAAAAGTGCAATTCTAGGGCACAAGCAAACTGAGGATTAAGATCATCAACAATCAAGATTTTTTTAATTTTAATTAGTAACTATACTGTGACAAAAAATTATGATTGGTTTAAATAGTTAGCAAGACGGCCTGGCACAAAAGGCTGGCAGGCAGGAGGTAGATGCAATTCAAGGTCACTAGGAGACTGATTACTGACAGTCAAAACAGTGATGATTGACAATTTTTGCAATACTGTTAAAAGAAATATGATTGCTGGCAATAATTGGCTAGGTGGGCCTAGCACACAGCAGGCTGCAAGGCAGGAGGAAAGTGCAATTCAATGGCACCAGCAAACTGAGGATTCACAACAACTATTACCAAAAATTTTAATTTTTAATTATTAAGAATACTGTGACAACAAATATGATTGGTGTAAATATTTTTCAATTAGGCCTGGCACACAGGCTTGGAAGGCAGTAGAAAAGTATAATTCTAGGGCACGAGCAAACTGAGGATTAAGATCAACAATCAAGAATTTTTTAATTTTAATTAGTAATTGTACTGTGACAACAATTATGATTGGTGTAAATAGTTGGCAAGATGGCCTGGCACAAAAGGCTGGCAGGCAGGAGGTAAATGCAATTCAAGGACACTAGGAGACTGATTACTGACAGTCAAAACAGTGATGATTGACAATTTTTGCAATACTGTTAAAAGAAATATGATTGCTTACAATAATTGGCTAGGTGGGCCTAGCACACAGCAGGCTGCAAGGCAGGAGGAAAGTGCAATTCAATGGCACCAGCAAACTGAGGATCCACAACAACTATTACCAAAAATTTTAGGCCTAGATTTAGAGTTCGGCGGTAAAAGGGCTGTTAACGCTCCGCGGGCTTTTTTCTGGCCGCACCATAAATTTAACTCTGGTATCGAGAGTTAAAACAAATGCTGCGTTAGGCTCCAAAAAAGGAGCGTAGGGCATTTTTACCGCAAATGCAACTCTCGATACCAGAGTTGCTTACGGACGCGGCCAGCCTCAAAAACGTGCTCGTGCACGATTCTCCCATAGGAAACAATGGGACTGTTTGAGCTGAAAAAAAACCTAACACCTGCAAAAAAGCAGCGTTCAGCTCCTAACGCAGCCCCATTGTTTCCTATGGGGAAACACTTCCTACGTCTGCACCTAACACCCTAACATGTACCCCGAGTCTAAACACCCCTAGCCTTACACTTATTAACCCCTAATCTGCCGCCCCCGCTATCGCTGACCCCTGCATTACAGTTTTAACCCCTAATCTTCCGCTCCGTAAACCGCCGCAACCTACGTTATCCCTATGTACCCCTAATCTGCTGCCCTAACATCGCCGACCCCTATGTTATATTTATTAACCCCTAATCTGCCCCCCACAACGTCGCCGACACCTGCCTACACTTATTAACCCCTAATCTGCCGAGCGGACCTGAGCGCTACTATAATAAAGTTATTAACCCCGAATCCGCCTCACTAACCCTATCATAAATAGTATTAACCCCTAATCTGCCCTCCCTAACATCGCCGACACCTACCTTCAATTATTAACCCCTAATCTTCCGATCGGAGCTCACCGCTATTCTAATAAATGTATTAACCCCTAAAGCTAAGTCTAACCCTAACACTAACACCCCCCTAACTTAAATATAATTTACATATAACGAAATAAATTAAATCTTATTAAATAAATGATTCCTATTTAAAGCTAAATACTTACCTGTAAAATAAACCCTAATATAGCTACAATATAAATTATAATTATATTTTAGCTATTTTAGGATTAATATTTATTTTACAGGCAACTTGGTATTTATTTTAACTAGGTACAATAGCTATTAAATAGTTAAGAACTATTTAATAGTTACCTAGTTAAAATAATAACAAAATTACCTGTAAAATAAATCCTAACCTAAGATATAATTAAACCTAACACTACCCTATCAATAAATTAATTAAATAAACTACCTACAATTACCTACAATTAACCTAACACTACACTATCAATAAATTAAATAAACACAATTGCTACAAATAAATACAATTAAATAAACTAGCTAAAGTACAAAAAATAAAAAAGAACTAAGTTACAGAAAATAAAAAAATATTTACAAACATAAGAAAAATATTACAACAATTTTAAACTAATTACACCTACTCTAAGCCCCCTAATAAAATAACAAAGCCCCCCAAAATAAAAAATTCCCTACCCTATTCTAAATTAAAAAAGTTACAAGCTCTTTTACCTTACCAGCCCTGAACAGGGCCCTTTGCGGGGCATGCCCCAAGAAGTTCAGCTCTTTTGCCTGTAAAAGAAAACATACAATACCCCCCCCCCAAAATTCCTACCTTAATTCCGATTGGCTGATAGAATCCTATCAGCCAATCGGAATTCGAGGGACGCCATCTTGGATGACGTCCCTTAAAGGAACCGTCATTCGTCGGGAGACATCGGAAGAAGAGGATGGATCCGCGTCGCCTGCTTCAAGATGGACCCGCTCCGCACCGGATGGAAGAAGATAGAAGATGCGGCTTGGAGAAGATGTTTGCCGGTCCGGATGTCCTCTTCTTGCCGGATAGGATGAAGACTTTGGAGCCTCTTCTGGACCTCTTCAGCACCGGATTATGGATCGCCAACCCCCGCTTGGGTTGGATGAAGATCTTGGAGCCAGGACGGATCGGTGAACCTGGTATGGTGAAGACAAGGTAGGAAGATCTTCAGGGGATTAGTGTTAGGTTTATTTAAGGGGGGTTTGGGTTAGATTAGGGGTATGTGGGTGGTGGGTTGTAATGTTGGGGGGGGGTATTGTATGTTTTCTTTTACAGGCAAAAGAGCTGAACTTCTTGGGGCATGCCCCGCAAAGGGCCCTGTTCAGGGCTGGTAAGGTAAAAGAGCTTGTAACTTTTTTTAATTTAGAATAGGGTAGGGAATTTTTTATTTTGGGGGGCTTTGTTATTTTATTAGGGGGCTTAGAGTAGGTGTAATTAGTTTAAAATTGTTGTAATATTTTTCTTATGTTTGTAAATATTTTTTTATTTTCTGTAACTTAGTTCTTTTTTATTTTTTGTACTTTAGCTAGTTTATTTAATTGTATTTATTTGTAGCAATTGTGTTTATTTAATTTATTGATAGTGTAGTGTTAGGTTAATTGTAGGTAATTGTAGGTAGTTTATTTAATTAATTTATTGATAGGGTAGTGTTAGGTTTAATTATATCTTAGGTTAGGATTTATTTTACAGGTAATTTTGTTATTATTTTAACTAGGTAACTATTAAATAGTTCTTAACTATTTAATAGCTATTGTACCTAGTTAAAATAAATACCAAGTTGCCTGTAAAATAAATATTAATCCTAAAATAGCTAAAATATAATTATAATTTATATTGTAGCTATATTAGGGTTTATTTTACAGGTAAGTATTTAGCTTTAAATAGGATTAATTTATTTAATAAGAGTTAATTTATTTCGTTAGATTAAAATTATATTTAAGTTAGGGGGGTGTTAGTGTTAGGGTTAGACTTAGCTTTAGGGGTTAATACATTTATTAGAATAGCGGTGAGCTCCGATCGGAAGATTAGGGGTTAATAATTGAAGGTAGGTGTCGGCGATGTTAGGGAGGGCAGATTAGGGGTTAATACTATTTATGATAGGGTTAGTGAGGCGGGTTAGGGGTTAATAACTTTATTATAGTAGCGGTGCGGTCCGCTCGGCAGATTAGGGGTTAATAAGTGTAGGCAGGTGGAGGCGACGTTGAGGGGGCAGATTAGGGGTTAATAAATATAATATAGGGGTCGGCGGGCTTAGGGGCAGCAGATTAGGGGTACATAAATATAACGTAGGTGGCGGTCGGCAGATTAGGGGTTAAAAATTTTAATCGAGTGGCGGCGGTGTGGGGGGACCTCGGTTTAGGGGTACATAGGTAGTTTATGGGTGTTAGTGTACTTTAGGGTACAGTAGTTAAGAGCTTTATAAACCGGCGTTAGCCAGAAAGCTCTTAACTCCTGCTATTTTCAGGCGGCTGGAATCTTGTCGTTAGAGCTCTAACGCTCACTGCAGAAACGACTCTAAATACCAGCGTTAGAAAGATCCCATTGAAAAGATAGGCTACGCAAATGGCGTAGGGGGATCTGCGGTATGGAAAAGTCGCGGCTGTAAAGTGAGCGTTAGACCCTTTAATCACTGACTCCAAATACCAGCGGGCGGCCAAAACCAGCGTTAGGAGCCTCTAACGCTGGTTTTGACGGCTACCGCCGAACTCTAAATCTAGGCCTAAATTTTTAATTATTAAGAATACTGTGACAACAAATATGATTGGTGTAAATATTTTTCAAGTAGGCCTGGCACACAGGCTTGGAAGGCAGTAGAAAAGTGCAATTCTAGGGCACGAGCAAACTGAGGATTAAGATAAACAATCAAAAATTTTTTAATTTTAATTAGTAACTATACTGTCTGTGACAACAATTATGATTGGTGTAAATAGTTGGCTAGACGACCTGGCACAAAAGGCTAGCAGTGGAAGGCAGGAGGTAAATGCAATTCAATGGCACTAGGAGACTGAATATTTGCAGTCCAAAAATTATGATTTTTATTTTTTTATATACTGTTACAAGAATTATGATTGGTGCCACTAATTGGCTAGTTGGGCCTGGCACACAGGCTGGCAGATATGAGTCGTGGATGGTAGGTAGGGCAGCAATTTAACCCAGTATGCTGTGTAAGTGACAAAAACACAGGCCTGATAGAAAATTAAGTTACATTACACTAGCAAAATATTTTTAAATTTTAGATTTTAATATTAAAATTATGTTAAGAAGTGCAATGCACATATGACTCTATGAGTGGTCGCACTGGCTGGCTGCTAAGTAGGGCAGCAATTAACAACAGTATGCTGTGTAAGTCAGATAGACAGTTAGATACAGGCCTGATAGAAAATAAAATTAGATTACACTAGCATAATGATTTAAAGACATTTTTTTGGCAATTTAAAGAAAAAGGTTAAGCACATACATATGAGTCGTGGCTGATAGCCTTGGAAGGGCAGCTATTAAAAACAGTAGGCTCTGTAAGTCAGATACACACACGCCTGATAGAAAATACTATTAGATTACACTAGAAAAATGATTTAAATTATTTTTTTTGGGGGGGGAATTAAAAAAAGGTTAAACACATATGAGTCGTGGCTCATAGACTAGGGAGGGCAGCAAGTAAACACAGTAGGCTCTGTATGTCAGCAAAACACACAGGCCGGATAGAAAATTATATTAGATTACACTATCAAACAAATTTAAACTTTTTTTTTTTTATATTAAAATTAAAGTGAAGAAGAATAGATATGAGTGCTGGGTGGCTGCCTGGACAGACCAATTAACCAAAAGACTGAAAAAAAAATTAGGTATTTTAATGCTGAGTGAGCCTGACAGACACAGGCCTGATAGTAAATGTAATTAGATTACACTAGCAAAAATTTTTTTTTTTTTTTTTTTTTTAAATTTAAAATGATGTTATAAACGGATATTAACACTGGTGGCTGGCACAGAGCAATGAACCAGAGTATATGCTGTGTGACACTGGCCTGATAGAAAATGAAAAAAAATTACACTAGCAAAATAATTAAATTTTTTGGTTAGTTAAATTTAAACTAATGTAGTTAGGGAGATATCAGTGGTGGCAGTAATCACAGCATATGCTGTGAGCCTTAAACACACAGCCTGAAAGCCAGGCAAATGCTAATAAAAAAAAAAGGAAAAAAAAAAAAGGCACGAAATATAGCCCTAAAAAAGGGATTTTTGGGGTGCTGTGCTTGCAGCAGAGATGAGTGGAGTCCTTCGGGACTGTAAATACACTAGCCTAGCTATGTTTTTCCTATTAATGTCAGGAGCAAAAACACAACACGTCCTCTCATTAAGAAAGCAAGGTCGTTATGAGTCTAAAATGGCGGATTCCAAGTAGCTGGGAGGGTCTGTGAGGGAGTGTCTGATGTTGATTGGCTCTAATGTGTCAGGCGGCTGTGACATAAAGGGTCAAAGTTTCCTCAATGATGACACATAGGGGCGGATCGAACATTGCCATGTGTTCCCCCACAAACGTGAACGCGAACAAGCTATGTTCGCTGTGAACCGTTCGCGGGCGAACAGTTCGGGACATCCCTAATTAAGCTATGCTGTCATGCCCAATAAAAAACAGGGGATAATAGATAAACCCCCAATCAACAAAACGCTAAACCAATATCTCAAGCCGCCTGTACAACCATCAGATACACTCTCCAAGAGTTCTAGCAATCACCAGAAGATGACCACAGCCCAAATTCATGCATCGGATGCCCCACCTGGGAGCCTTATCACAAAAGAAGGAACATGTCAAGAACATCCTACACAAACGGAGGGTCCTCTTTGGGGATCTCTAAAAAGACCTCTCAGCTCTTGACGAGCGGATCACACAAGCAGAGATATACCAAAAAAACACACGAACAGAAATACAACAAAATTTAACCACCCTCCAAAACCACTCTGAAATCATACAAACTCTCACTGAAAAAGTGGAGGACCTCGACAACAGAGGCCGGCCCAACAATATACTTAATGGAGACTGTGCTGCCCCCAGCTATAGAGGGCTACCTACAGGATCTTTTTTGTACAATTAAAAGAACCCTTTCCTCCCCTCCAATGGTGCTTGAAAGAGCACACAGAGCCCTAAGACCCAAACCACCGACCAAGGACCCAAAGACCATAATTGTTAAATTCCTCAGTTTCCATAAGAACCAAACACCCTGTATAACATGCAGGAATGGACATCCACATTTTCCAAAACCACTCGCCAGGGACAATCCAGAAAAGTAGGGAGCTCTCCCACATCACATCCAACCTCCGCGCTCAAAAGATACCCTATCAATGGGGTTTTCTCATTTCCATTATAGCCATACTCAGCAATAAAATCTACAAACCAGAGGCTGATGTTGAGGCCTTCTACTCAAGCAACTCTTATCTTTATTACCCGTCAAATCCATTGACATATTGGTTTCAAAAAGTTAGGTTTAAAGTATTTAATGTTCTCTCTAAAGATTGTTAGCCATAATTGTAACTCCCATTCCCCTCCTCCCAGCCCCCTTTCCCCACCCCTTCATCCTCCCCCTCCTCCCCGCCCCCTACCCCCCTACATCCCTCCACATATCCCCCCTCTTTACCCCTGCTCCCAAAACCCTAACCCCCTAACGCCACCACTGGCAGCCGCCAGTATGTGGCACATTCATAACCAACACAAACTGTTGTGGGGATATTATCTCTGGTTAATCCTTAATTGTTTGCAATCACTAGTTTGTTTTCTTATTAAAAATATACTCTAAGTTAAACATTCAATATATACAAAAGTCCCTCACAATAGCTCAAGGTAACGGTAAATTTCCCAAGTCACTAAAGCTGCAAATATAGCCTTATATAGCACTCACCCACTGCTGGTCTTTCCTGTGGTTGGGGCAATCCTGTGGCAGCGGATCGTTCACCAGGGTACTGTCCGTCCTCAAAACAGCCTGGGTCCCCGCGTCAGCCACCTCCTCTCAACCACTTTGGCCACCGACCTCTTCAGGGTGAGCGTTGTGCAGCGGCACCTCACATCCACGCTACCGGCTAAGCACTTCCGGGTAGTGACGTAGACAGGGTAAATTTTCTCCTCCGGTCCAGGATACGCTGAGGCTTAGTGGGAAAACGATTAGACAGCAAAATAGAACAAAGTCCCACAAGCCTTCTAAGCGTATATAACTTTATTGAAAACGATATTTGGAGAAAATTAAAAAATAGTAAAAGAAACGAATAACAATCCAGGACAGAGAAAAAACACAAGTCCTACGCGTTTCGGCAATACATTGCCTTAGTCATGGACACTAATGCTAAGTGTAAAACTCACCCTTTAAATACACCTGAGTGCACAGGTGTAGTATACCTGGATTGGCCAATGAAACAGGAATATCTAAGTGACGTAATGGATAGGGGCAATACTGACAATGGGAACAGAATGAATGAAAGGGAAAACAGAACTCATAAACATTATATTATATATTTATCCACATATTATAATTAGGGAGTAGGGGGAATGGATATTGGCTAGATAGTAATATTGTTATGAACTATCGGATCAGAGGCAGCAAATAATATAATGTGCAAGTATAAGAAAACCCTTCACAGTAAAATAATCTAATCACAAATATAAATAGGGAATAAGTTAATCGCATATCTCCACTATGAGCGATTCTTGCATGTCAAAATCAAACAGAAATCATATATGACTCATTCCTGATCAATATTTAAAATATCAGAGTTAGATAGTAATAATATTTGTATCATGCAATCATACAAAAAAACCTGCCTATAGTGATTAAGTATATTTGATACACTAGCATAATCTTAAAAGCCAAATTCCCCTCTTGACCTCAAAAAACCTTTTATGTGTGTGTAGGTGGTCTATCTCATCTATTCATATATACATATAAAGAAAAAATCCCATGACTTGTAGTACAATAGAATATATCTCATACTAGTTAATTGTGGTGGCACTAGAAATGAATGATGTCACCATCAATATTGAATCCATTGGGTCTTCTGGTATTCAATTTGAAAATCCAGAAGGCCTCCTTGTAGAGTAATTTGGCTGAGCGATCTCCCCCTCTTATGGAGGGACGAATATGATCTATAACTTGCCATTTGAATGTCGTAACCACCTTGCCATGGAAAAGGATAAAATGTCTGGCCAGGTCTGAGCATTCAGAGCCGTTCTCAATGTTATTTAAGTGTTCCCTAATCCTGCTTCTTGCCTCCCTAGAAGTACATCCTATGTATTGTTTATTACATTGGGTACAATCCACCATGTAAATGACATAGGTCGAGCGGCAGTTGGTATATGAATTGAGGTCATAGACCCTTTGAGTCACTGCTGACTGGAAGTTATTTGTAGATCTTGTATGACCACAGGCTATACAGTTGCTAAAGTGACATCTTTAATGCCCCTTAACATCCAACCAACTGCTTCTCTGTAAGGATGGTTGACGTAATAGACTAGGGGATAGGGTATTACCCAGTGTACATCCCCTCCTTGAAACAAAGTTGCAGCCTTCTGAAGTAATGTTTCTGAAACTGTCTTCAGCCGCAAGAATTGGAAGGTGCCTTTTCACTATGTTACATATGGCATTAAATTGTGCACTATAAGAGGTCACAAAAAGTGGCTTGGAAGCATCAAATTTATTCTTATTGTCATGCTGTGTACCATGGTCAATAAGTAATTGCTTTCTATCCAACCGATTGACCTCCAAAAGCGCTCTGCTCGCTGTTTTCTTGTGATAGCCTCTATCCAATAACTTCTTCATCATGGTCTGGCTCTCTCTCTCAAAATCCTCAATATCCGTACAGTTACGCTTAATGCGAATAAACTGGCCCTTAGCAACTCCAAAGCCCATATGTCTTGGATGATTGATCCTTCGATGTAGAATAGCATTGGTAGCAATGGGCTTACGGTATAGGGTAGTTTTAATAACCCCAGCATCCTTATCCCCTATCAAAAGGAGATCCAAGTAAGGTATACTGGTGTTATCACTAGCATGTGTAAATTGAAGGTTTACATCATTGGTGTTGAGATATTCCACAAATTGTACTAATCTATCATGACCCCCTGTCCAAATGAACAGGAGGTCATTGATATATCTTTTGTACATAGTAATTTCAGTCTTGAATGGGTTTCTATCTGCAAAGACGTGGCATGCCTCCCACCAACCCATAAAAAGGTTGGAGTATGCGGGGGCAAACTTGGCCCCCATCGCTGTGCCACCTGTGCACTCAGGTGTATTTAAAGGGTCATTTTTACACTTAGCATTAGTGTCCATGACTAAGGCAATGTATTGCCGAAACGCGTAGGACTTGTGTTTTTTCTCTGTCCTGGATTGTTATTCGTTTCTTTTACTATTTTTTAATTCTCTCCAAATATCGTTTTCAATAAAGTTATATACGCTTAGAAGGCTTGTGGGACTTTTGTTCTATTTTGCTGTCTAATCGTTTTCCCACTAAGCCTCAGCGTATCCTGGACCGGAGGAGAAAATTTACCCTGTCTACGTCACTACCCGGAAGTGCTTAGCCGGTAGCGTGGATGTGAGGTGCCGCTGCACAACGCTCACCCTGAAGAGGTCGGTGGCCAAAGTGGTTGAGAGGAGGTGGCTGACGCGGGGACCCAGGCTGTTTTGAGGACGGACAGTACCCCGGTGAACGATCCGCTGCCACAGGATTGCCCCAACCACAGGAAAGACCAGCAGTGGGTGAGTGCTATATAAGGCTATATTTGCAGCTTTAGTGACTTGGGAAATTTACCGTTACCTTGAGCTATTGTGAGGGACTTTTGTATATATTGAATAGATTTTCTTTCCCTCATACGGCTCGGTTTACTGACTTACTTGCCATACTCTCCTTTGAATTTTGGTATCAGGAATCCCTATTTTTGCACTATTATTGAACTTTCTGGGATTTAATTTTGATATGGAGAACCGTGACCTATTTTCCTTAAGACCAATGGCAACTATGGATATGGACAGGCTGACAATAGAGGACACTTTTGTCAATCAAAAAGAGACACTGTCTATTAGTGACATTTTTCTCCTCATGGAAAAAACTCTTATAAAGGAATATAAAATCTGGTGGGACAAAAGGGCCCTGGAAAAATATTTACTATTGGATTTAATCCCCAGAGGGCTCCGTATGAATAAATATCCCACTTTTCAGGTTGATGATCCCACTTTTGTTACAGAATGGAACCAGATCCTAACTGAGCGTTCCAGGAGACTTATGACACTAATTATTAGATTTAAAGAGACAGCTCTGCAATCAACACGTGAGGAGCTAGCTGACCTACAGAATCGTTTGAATGATTATACACTGCACCCTAAATATGGGGATATGGATTTACTATTAAAGGACTCTGTTAATAAATTTCGTGTTGAACTTGACAACTTTAAACTTAAGAAATTTATGAGGGACAATGAAGATCATGTCCATAACAGGGTTTATACGTGGCATATACGTAGCAACACCACTAATAATAGGTCTAGATCTAGATCGAGATCAAGAGGCAGAAATGCATCCCGACCATTAGACAAACATGTATCTTTTTTAACCCCTATGCCTATTGAACAAATACCCTTACAACAGGTTGCCTCCCCATTACCACCTATACTCCCTACTGTGTCATCTGAGCAGGCAGTCAGATCTAAATCTGATAGCAATAGTCGCTATGATACTATGTTAACTAGAAATGCATCAAAGAGGAATGATACTAACTTACCATCCCTCTCAGAGCAAAGAAAACAAGCATTTCTTGGTGAGAATGAAGGAGAAGTAAGTGCTATGACTACAGAGTTAGCCCCTTCAATAACAAGAAATGATCAGCAGGTTTTTCACAGGGACCTAGCCTCAGGAGAGGGGGGAGGAAGAGGAGGAAGAGGACAAAGAGGCAGAGGGGCAGGAAGATACAGAAGAGGGGGCAGGAACAAGTATGTAATCTAAGTGTAGTTAACCTTTCCAGTACTCCACTCACTGAACCAGAGTGTGAAGTATTGGGTTTGGGCTTGGGTTTCATCCCTACTAATAAGTTTAACCTATTTGATACAATAGTGGATTTGAATAAATTGGTTCGTGACCTAACTTTGAAAAAGTATTTTTGGAATAAAGAGCAATTAGGGGAAGTTCCCGACACCAGTGTTCAGAATTTAATTCAAGATCTCCCTAAAATTTATGACATGGTTGATTTTGGTGAAACTTGTGATTATCTACAACTCCATACTTTAGGCCAAGAAACAACAGTTGATGAATCTCTCTTAAAAATCACGCATGGGGGTTTTAAACCCCAGTCTATCTTTTACCCCACTAGGGAGAGAGGCCCTTTTTTAGAAGCCTTCCACCACAGGGTGGAGGAGGATCTTATCAAACTCTCTGCTGACTGCAAACACCCCCGCCCTAATCTTACCAAAGCCCAGGCCTTGGCTCTTGAGTCTCTCAAGAGTAGGGACGATATTATCATTAAACAGGCGGATAAGGGCGGATGTGTTGTGGTCCAAGATAAGACAGCCTATTTAACAGAAGCAAACAGACAGTTGGGTGACACAGAGGTGTATCAGGTTTTGAGGAGTAATCCCACTGATGAATTTAGGAGAGAATTGGTGTCATTAATTGATGATGGTATAGAAAATGGCATTTTGGATCAGAACACAGTAGATTTTTTATTTGTCTCAAATCCTATTGTTCCAATTTTCCATCACCTCCCCAAGGTACATAAATCCTTGGAGGAGGTGAAGGGAAGGCCAATTGTGGCAGGAATTGGTTCAATTTTTTAGAACATATCTACATGGGTTGAATCTCTACTCCAACCCATTGTGTTCAAATTGCCCACATACATCAAAGACACCAAGCATTTACTAAATTGTTTACAGCAAGGGAATTGGGATGAGAGATCACACTGGTTAACAGTGGATGTTGTGGGGCTATATTCAGCCATTCCCCATGCCAGTGGTCTCGAAGCCGTGTCATACATGCTGGATAATTTCAGTAATTATGGTGAAAGTCTCAAATTGTTTTTGTTACAGACACTTGAGTTCCTGGTAACCCATAATTTTTTCCAGTTTAACGGCAAATTCTATCTGCAAAGGCGTGGCACAGCGATGGGGGCCAAGTTTGCCCCCGCATACGCCAACCTTTTTATGGGTTGGTGGGAGGCATGCCACGTCTTTGCAGATAGAAACCCATTCAAGACTGAAATTACTATGTACAAAAGATATATCGATGACCTCCTGTTCATTTGGACAGGGGGTCATGATAGATTAGTACAATTTGTGGAATATCTCAACACCAATGATGTAAACCTTCAATTTACACATGCTAGTGATAACACCAGTATACCTTACTTGGATCTCCTTTTGATAGGGGATAAGGATGCTGGGGTTCTTAAAACTACCCTATACCGTAAGCCCATTGCTACCAATGCTATTCTACATGGAAGGATCAATCATCCAAGACATATGGGTCGCATTAAGCGTAACTGTATGGATATTGAGGATTTTGAGAGAGAGAGCCAGACCATGATGAAGAATTTATTGGATAGAGGCTATCACAAGAAAACAGTGAGCAGAGCGCTTTTGGAGGTCAATCGGTTGGATAGAAAGCAATTACTTATTGACCATGGTACACAGCATGACAATAAGAATAAATTTGATGCTTCCAAGCCACTTTTTGTGACCTCTTATAGTGCACAATTTAATGCCATATGTAACATAGTGAAAAAGCACCTTCCAATTCTTGCGGCTGAAGACAGTTTCATAAACATTACTTCAGAAGGCTGCAACTTTGTTTCAATGAGGGGATGTACACTGGGTAATACCCTATCCCCTAGTCTATTACGTCAACCATCCTTACAGAGAAGCAGTTGGTTGGATGTTAAGGGGCATTACAGATGTCACTTTAGCAACTGTATAGCCTGTGGTCATACAAGATCTACAAATAACTTCCAGTCAGCAGTGACTCAAAGGGTCTATGACCTCAATTCATATACCAACTGCTGCTCGACCTATGTCATTTACATGGTGGATTGTACCCAATGTAATAAACAATACATAGGATGTACTTCTAGGCAGGCAAGAAGCAGGATTAGGGAACACTTAAATAACATTGAGAACGGCTCTGAATGCTCAGACCTGGCCAGACATTTTATCCTTTTCCATGGCAAGGTGGTCACAACATTCAAATGGCAAGTTATAGATCATATTCATCCCTCCATAAGAGGGGGAGATCGCTCAGCCAAATTACTCTACAAGGAGGCCTTCTGGATTTTCAAATTGAATACCAGAAGACCCAATGGATTCAATATTGATGGTGACATCATTAATTTCTGGTGCCACCACAAATAACTAGTATGAGATATATTCTATTGTACTACAAGTCATGGGATTTTTTCTTTATATGTATATATGAATAGATGAGTTAGACCACCTACACACACATAAAAGGTTTTTGAGGTCAAGAGGGGAATTTGGCTGTTAAGATTATGCTAGTGTATCAAATATACTTAATCACTATAGGCAGGTTTTTTTGTATGATTGCATGATACAAATATTATTACTATCTAACTCTGATATTTTAAATATTGATCAGGAATGAGTCATATATGAATTCCGTTTGATTTTGACATGCAAGAATCGCTCATAGTGGAGATATGCGATTAACTTATTCCCTATTTATATTTGTGATTAGATTATTTTACTGTGAAGGGTTTTCTTATACTTGCACATTATATTATTTGCTGCCTCTGATCCGATAGTTTATAACAATATTACTATCTAGCCAATATCCATTCCCCCTACTCCCTAATTATAATATGTGGATAAATATATAATATAATGTTTATGAGTTCTGTTTTCCCTTTCATTCATTCTGTTCCCATTGTCAGTATTGCCCCTATCCATTACGTCACTTAGATATTCCTGTTTCATTGGCCAATCCAGGTATACTACACCTGTGCACTCAGGTGTATTTAAAGGGTGATTTTTACACTTAGCATTAGTGTCCATGACTAAGGCAATGTATTGCCGAAACGCGTAGGACTTGTGTTTTTTCTCTGTCCTGGATTGTTATTCGTTTCTTTTACTATTTTTTAATTTTCTCCAAATATCGTTTTCAATAAAGTTATATACGCTTAGAAGGTTTGTGGGACTTTGTTCTATTTTGTAAGTTAAACATTGCTTACACCTGTTCTAAACAACTCCCAATACTAGACTTTTGTAAAGTATTGCCATCAAATCCACTTGATTGTTGGTTCTCCCGTTTATGACACACCCACACATCTCAATACATCTAACCCTTCCCTACCTATATAACCCCCACTCCACCCTCTCCTCCTTCAGGTTTTTTTCCCTCACTCTTCTATGTCTCCAAGAATCAGTAGATTCCAAAACCACTCTATCACACTAGCCAATATAAATGTTAAGGGCCTGAATAGCCCAGGCAAAAGGTCCATCTTCCTGAAAGAACCCAATAAGATAGGAAGCCACATCTTGTTCCTACAAGAAACATAATATCAGAAAAGCAGGGAATCCAAATGGAACACTGCATGCTACACTACATCTATCTTTGCCTCAGGCCCAAAAAAAAATGGAGTAGGAATTTTCATTCATAGACACCTCCCCCTTCAAAAAACAGACACAATAATAGATACTGAGGGTAGATATCTAATGATTAAGGGCCTCTTATATGGCCACCCCATAACATTAGTAAATGTATATGCCCCCAATGCTGACCAACACACCTACATTAAAAAAATCACCAATCTGATACTTGAAAACACTGCTAGTACAGTGCTCCTTGCTGGAGACTTTAATGTACCCCTGTACCCTGAAATAGATACGTCCAACAGCACTTTCAGTATTCCAAACCGAATGACCAAAAACATTAGATCCACACTTTTCAAATTAAAACTGCATGATGTATGGAGAACTTCCTACCCTCTGGGCAGGGATTATTCATACCACCCAGCACCACATAACAAATATTCAAGGCTAGACTATATATTTACTGACTCATTTGGACTTTCAATGATTCCAGCATGTGAAATAGGCAACATTGTCTGGTCTGATAACTTCTTAAACATTACGGTAGAGTTTACAATTTAAATATATCCTCCCAACCGCATATTATTCAAAAGCTTCAGAGCGACCATCACATAATCGAACGCCAAAAATGTAAATACCTTGGTATCTTACTTTCGGTTAACTCCCATGATATATATAAAAATAATTAATTTAGACTAAGAGAGGAGATATCTAAAGACCTATCCTCATGGAGAAACAAACCCCTAAACTGGCTAGGTAGAATAGGACTAAGCAAAATGAACATTCTTCCCCAAATATTGTACCTCTTACAAACAGTCCCTATTCCCCTACCATCAAACTACATGTCCACACTACAAAAAAATTATAGAAGACTACATTTTGGCCAACACTAGATCATAAATCAAGCGGCACACAATGCTTCTCCCTAGAGACAGTGGTTGATTAGGAGTACCTGACTTAACAATTTATAGGCAAGCCATACTTCTACAACGCTTGGGGGACTGGTGCCATAACACTGACCTTAAATCATGGGTTAGACTAGACACTCCCCCCCCCCCACCTATGCCCCAAATTGATCTCTCTATACCCTTTATCAGTAGAGATACTACATGAATGAGATAAAACACTGAACACTAACACACTCATGTCCTCCCTACCATCCCCACTTCTCCCAATAAAGGATCACCCTCATCTTCCCTTCAACTACTCTAACTCCCCCTCAGGGACCTTTTACCCACTACGAAATGAGATCCTACATTACGCTCAGGAAGGGGATAAACTACTCCCATATGATACACTACAAGAATTGCACCCTGATCTTTATCTGTCCTGGTTTAAATACCATCAGTTACCCCACTTCATAACAAAACAAAAGAACACAAAAATCCATATTTCAAAGTCTAACACCATTTGAACAAATATGCACCATGGACATTGCATCCAAACACATCATCTCACTAATATATAAAGTGGTCTGGAACACCGAATTAGGTACAGACCTGGACTCAAAATCATGGCTTAAAGCTTTCACTTCAACTAAACGAGCAGCATCCTGAGCGACAACTCAAGATATGCTACTAAAATTCCAATGCCGATGGTATCTCACCCCACAAAGGCTCCACAGATCATTCCCTTCTGTAAGCAATAGCTGCTGGAGGGGATGTGGTGAGAGGGGGACCCACCTGCACATATGGTGGTCATGTATTTGGGGTAATCTCAGATAAACTTGGGGTCATAGTCTCAAACTCACCTGACATCCTGCTACACCACTCCCTTTTAAAAAATAAAGACAAAACTAAATTCTCATTGTTAATCAATATGCTTAGTAGCGCTAAAAAACAAATTCCCCAAAAATGGAAATCCCCTAACACTCCCACTATACAAGAATGGCGCACACAAGTAAACGATCTGCTGAACCTAGAAAAATATCACTACCTAAAGACAGGTAACCTGGATATCCATGCGAGTATGGTGGATCTATGGTGTGCCTAAAACCCAGAAACATAGGCCGCGCTAGGCTTTCTAAACTCCTGATTTCGTGTGAGACTCTCTACACTTTTCTTCTCCACACTCTTTTTCCCCCCTCCTCGAGATGCATGGATTTGACAAGTTCTAACCCTTAAATTACCTCTTAGAACATTTTTTGACATATGCCTTCATCGTTGGTAAAATTGTTATCAGCATATATAACTGATTTTCTATGTTGACTAATATTGTAAATCTGTTTTAAGTTTTGATGTTGCAGACTTTGAAAATTGTAAATTTGACCTGATATACTCATGAGAAAAACATAATTTATGCTTACCTGATAAATTTATTTCTCTTGTAGTGTATCCAGTCCACAGATCATCCATTACTTGTGGGATATTCTCCTTCCCAACAGGAAGTTGCAAGAGGATCACCCACAGCAGAGCTGCTATATAGCTCCTCCCCTCACTGCCATATCCAGTCATTCGACCGAAACAAAACGAGAAAGGAGAAACCATAGGGTGCAGTGGTGACTGTAGTTAATTAACATTTAGACCTGCCTTAAAAAGGACAGGGCGGGCCGTGGACTGGATACACTACAAGAGAAATAAATTTATCAGGTAAGCATAAATTATGTTTTCTCTTGTTAAGTGTATCCAGTCCACGGATCATCCATTACTTGTGGGATACCAATACCAAATCTAAAGTACACGGATGATGGGAGGGACAAGGCAGGAACTTAAACGGAAGGAACCACTGCCTGTAGAACCTTTCTCCCAAAAACAGCCTCCGAAGAAGCAAAAGTGTCAAATTTGTAAAATTTTGAAAAGGTGTGAAGCGAAGACCAAGTCGCAGCCTTGCAAATCTGTTCAACAGAGGCCTCATTTATAAAGGCCCAGGTGGAAGCCACAGCTCTAGTAGAATGAGCTGTAATCCTTTCAGGGGGCTGCTGTCCAGCAGTCTCATAGGCTAAGCGTATTATGCTCCGAATCCAAAAGGAGAGAGAGGTTGTCGAAGCTTTTTGACCTCTCCTCTGTCCAGAGTAAATGACAAACAGGGCAGATGTTTGACGAAAATCTTTAGTAGCCTGTAAGTAAAACTTCAAGGCACGGACTACGTCCAGATTATGCAAAAGACGTTCCTTCTTTGAAGAAGGATTAGGACACAATGATGGAACAACAATCTCTTGATTGATATTCCTGTTAGAAACCACCTTAGGTAAAAACCCAGGTTTGGTATGCAGAACTACCTTGTCTGAATGAAAAATCAGATAAGGAGAATCACAATGTAAGGCAGATAACTCAGAGACTCTTCGAGCCAAGGAAATAGCCATCAAAAACAGAACTTTCCAAGATAAAAGTTTAATATCAATGGAATGAAGGGGTTCAAACGGAACTCCCTGAAGAACTTTAAGAACCAAGTTTAAGCTCCACGGGGGAGCAACAGTTTTAAACACAGGCTTAATCCTAACCAAAGCCTGACAAAATGCCTGGACGTCTGGAACTTCTGCCAGACGCTTGTGCAAAAGAATAAACAGAGCAGAGATCTGTCCTTTTAAAGAACTAGCTGATAAGCCTTTGTCCAAACCCTCTTGGAGAAAGGACAATATCCTAGGAATCCTAACCTTACTCCATGAGTAACTCTTGGATTCACACCAATAAAGATATTTACGCCATATCTTATGGTAGATTTTCCTGGTGACAGGCTTCCGAGCCTGTATTAAGGTATCAATGACTGACTCAGAGAAGCCACGCCTTGATAGAATCAAGCGTTCAATCTCCATGCAGTCAGTCTCAGAGAAATTAGATTTGGATGATTGAAAGGACCTTGTATTAGAAGGTCCTGCCTCAGAGGCAGAGTCCATGGTGGAAGAGATGACATGTCCACTAGGTCTGCATACCAGGTCCTGCGTGGCTACGCAGGTGCCATCAGAATCACTGATGCTCTCTCCTGTTTGATTTTGGCAATCACTCGAGGGAGCAGAGGAAATGGTGGAAACACATAGGCCATGTTGAAGAACCAAGGAGCTGCTAGAGCATCTATCAGCGTTGCTCCCGGGTCCCTGGACCTGGATCCGTAACAAGGAAGCTTGGCGTTCTGGCGAGACGCCATGAGATCCAGTTCTGGTTTGCCCCAACAATGGACCAGTTGAGCAAACACCTCCGGATGGAGTTCCCACTCCCCCGGATGAAAAGTCTGACGACTTAGAAAATCCGCCTCCCAGTTATCTACGCCTGGGATGTGGATCGCTGACAGGTGGCAAGAGTGAGACTCAGCCCAGCGAATTATCTTTGAGACTTCTAACATCGTTAGGGAACTCCTGGTTCCCCCTTGATGGTTGATGTAAGCCACAGTCGTGATGTTGTCCGACTGAAATCTGATGAACCTCAGTGTTGCTAACTGAGGCCAAGCTAGAAGAGCATTGAATATTGCTCTTAACGCCAGAATATTTATTGGGAGGAGTTTCTCCTCCTGAGTCCACGATCCCTGAGCCTTCAGGGAGTTCCAGACTGCGCCCCAGCCTAGAAGGCTGGCATCTGTTGTTACAATCGTCCAATCTGGCATGCGAAAGGTCATACCCTTGGACAGATGGACCCGAGAAAGCCACCAGAGAAGAGAATCTCTGGTCTCTTGATCCAGATTTAGTAGAGGGGACAAATCTGAGTAATCCCCATTCCACTGACTTAGCATGCATAATTGCAGCGGTCTGAGATGCAGGCATTATGTCCATTGCCGCTACCATTAAGCCGATTACTTCCATACACTGAGCCACTGAAGGGCGTGGAATGGAATGAAGGACACTGCAAGCATTTAGAAGTTTTGATAACCTGGACTCCGTCAGGTAAATTTTCATCTCTACAGAATCTATAAGAGTCCCTAGGAAGGAGACTCTTGTGAGTGGTGATAGAGAACTCTTTTCCACGTTCACTTTCCACCCATGCGACCTCAGAAATGCGAGAACTATCTCTGTATGAGACTTGGCAATTTGAAAGCTTGACGCCTGTATCAGGATGTCGTCTAGATATGGAGCCACCGCTATGCCTCGCGGTCTTAGAACCGCCAGAAGTGAGCCCAGAACCTTTGTAAAAATTCTCGGGGCAGTGGCCAACCCGAAGGGAAGAGCTACAAATTGGTAATGCCTGTCTAGAAAGGCAAACCTTAGGAACCGATGATGATCTTTGTGAATCGGTATGTGAAGGTAGGCATCCTTTAAGTCAACTGTGGTCATGTACTGACCCTCTTGGATCATGGGTAGGATGGTCCGAATAGTTTCCATTTTGAATGATGGAACTCTGAGGAATTTGTTTAAGATCTTTAGATCCAAGATTGGTCTGAAGGTTCCCTCTTTCTTGGGAACCACAAACAGATTTGAATAAAATCCCTGTCCTTGTTCCGTCCGCGGAACTGGATAGATCACTCCCATTACTAGGAGGTCTTGCACACAGCTTAAGAATGCCTCTTTCTTTATCTGGTTTGCTGATAACCTTGAAAGATGAAATCTCCCTTGTGGAGGAGAAGCTTTGAAGTCCAGAAGATATCCCTGAGATATGATCTCCAACGCCCAGGGATCCTGAGCATCTCTTGCCCACGCCTGGGCGAAGAGAGAAAGTCTGCCCCCCACTAGATCCGTTTCTGGATAGGGGGCCATTCCTTCATGCTGTCTTGGGGGCAGCAGCAGGCTTTCTGGCCTGCTTGCCCTTGTTCCAGGACTGGTTAGGTTTCCAGGCCTGTCTGGAATGAGCAACAGTTCCCTCTTGTTTTGAAGCGGAGGAAGTTGATGCTGCTCCTGCCTTGAAATTTCGAAAGGCACGAAAATTAGACTGTTTGGCCTTTGATTTGGCCCTGTCCTGAGGAAGGGTATGACCCTTGCCTCCAGTAATGTCAGCAATAATTTCCTTCAAGCCAGGCCGGAATAAGGTCTGCCCCTTGAAAGGAATGTTGAGTAATTTAGAATTTTAAGTCACGTCAGCTGACCAGGATTTAAGCCATAGCGCCCTACGCGCCTGGATGGCGAATCCGGAATTCTTAGCCGTTAGTTTAGTCAAATGAACAATGGCATCAGAAACAAATGAGTTAGCTAGCTTAAGCGTTCTAAGCTTGTCAATAATTTCATTCAATGGAGCTGTCTGGATGGCCTCTTCCCGGGCCTCAAACCAGAATGCCGCCGCAGCAGTGACAGGCGCAATGCATGCAAGGGGCTGTAAAATAAAAACTTGTTGAATAAACATTTTCTTAATGTAACCCTCCAATTTTTTATCCATTGGATCTGAAAAAGCACAACTGTCCTCAACCGGGATAGTGGTACGCTTTGCTAAAGTAGAAACTGCTCCCTCCACCTTAGGGACCGTCTGCCATAAGTCCCGTGAAGTGGCGTCTATTGGAAACATTTTTCTAAATATAGGAGGTGGGGAAAAGGGCACACCGGGTCTATCCCACTCCTTGCTAATAATTTCTGTAAGCCTTTTAGGTATAGGAAAAACGTCAGTACACACCGGCACCGCATAGTATCTATCCAGCCTACACAATTTCTCTGGAATTGCAACTGTGTTACAGTCATTCAGAGCAGCTAATACCTCCCCAAGCAATACACGGAGGTTCTCAAGCTTAAATTTAAAATTAGAAATCTCTGAATCAGGTTTCCCCGAGTCAGAGATGTCACCCACAGACTGAAGCTCTCCGTCCTCATGTTCTGCATACTGTGACGCAGTATCAGACATGGCTCTAACAGCATTTGCGCGCTCTGTATCTCTCCTAACCCCAGAGCTATCGCGCTTGCCTCTTAATTCAGGCAATCTAGATAATACCTCTGACAGGGTATTATTCATGATTGCAGCCATGTCCTGCAAGGTAATCGCTATGGGCGTCCCTGATGTAATTGGCGCCATATTAGCGTGCGTCCCCTGAGTGGGAGGCGAAGGGTCTGACACGTGGGGAGAGTTAGTCGGCATAACTTCCCCCTCGATAGAACCCTCTGGTGATAATTCTTTTATAGATAAAGACTGATCTTTACTGTGTAAGGTGAAATCAATACATTTAGTACACATTCTCCTATGGGGCTCCACCATGGCTTTCAAACATAATGAACAAGTAGGTTCCTCTGTGTCAGACATGTTTAAACAGACTAGCAATGAGACTAGCAAGCTTGGAAAACACTTTAAAACAAGTTTACAAGCAATATAAAAAACGTTACTGCGCCTTTAAGAAACATAAATTTTCCCAAATTTTGAAATAACAGTGAAAAAATGCAGTTACACTAACGAAATTTTTACAGTGCATGTAATAAGTTAGCAGAGCATTGCACCCACTTGCAAATGGATGATTAACCCCTAAATACCAAAAACGGAATAACAAATGACAAAAACGTTTTTTAAACAGTCACAACAACTGCCACAGCTCTACTGTGGCTTTTTACCTCCCTCAATACGACTTTTGAAGCCTTTTGAGCCCTTCAGAGAAGTCCTGGATCATGCAGGAAGAAGCTGGATGTCTGTGTCTGTAATTTTTGCTGTGCAAAAAAAACGCCAAAATAGGCCCCTCCCACTCATATTACAACAGTGGGAAGCCTCAGGGAACTGTTTCTAGGCAAAATTCAAGCCAGCCATGTGGAAAAAACTAGGCCCCAATAAGTTTTATCACCAAACATATGTAAAAAACGATTAAACATGCCAGCAAACGTTTTAAAATACACTTTTATAAGAGTATGTATCTCTATTAATAAGCCTGATACCAGTCGCTATCACTGCATTTAAGGCTTTACTTACATTACTTCGGTATCAGCAGCATTTTCTAGCAAATTCCATCCCTAGAAAAATATTTTAACTGCACATACCTTATTACAGGAAAACCTGCACGCTATTCCCCCTCTGAAGTTACCTCACTCCTCTGGATATGTGAGAACAGCAAAGGATCTTAGTTACTTCTGCTAAGATCATAGAAAACGCAGGCAGATTCTTCTTCTAAATACTGCCTGAGATAAACAGTACACTCCAGTACCATTTAAAAATAACAAACTTTTGATTGAAGAAATAAACTAAGTATAAAACACCACAGTCCTCTTACGACCTCCATCTTAGTTGAGAGTTGCAAGAGAATGACTGGATATGGCAGTGAGAGGAGGAGCTATATAGCAGCTCTGCTGTGGGTGATCCTCTTGCAACCTCCTGTTGGGAAGGAGAATATCCCACAAGTAATGGATGATCCGTGGACTGGATACACTTAACAAGAGAAAATACTGTAAGCAGTGGAGGCCTCACTTTCTTAGTGTGGCCACCTCTCACTCAATTACTCATTGACAAACTACTCCTACTATTGCCCCACCTTACCAGTGATATTCCCAGATCTCGCTTCTGTTGATCTTTTGTTCAACACGATTTGTAAAATGTCAACCATTTAAAAAAAATATATATATATTTCTCTCATGTAATGTATCTTTACTTATATCAATAAAGCTCATTTTTAAAAAAAAAAAACTATAAAACAAACAAAACAGAAACATCCAAATGTAAGTGCAGAAAATAAGATGGTAAGATGGAGATGGAGGAAAAAGGTATTTAATGATTAATTTAAATTAATTTCATTATCACATGCTTTTAATTTCCTCCTCATACTTAGGCGTCATGTCATGGAGACACCATCTCTGGTTGTATACCTACCTACCAGCTTTTCAACAAAGTATATAGAGAGCACAAAGGTTACTTGATAATAGAAGTAAACTGAATATGCTTTTGAAATTGTATGCTCTGTCTCAATCATAAAAGAAAATGTTTAGATTTCATGTCCCTTTAAAGTTGTAGAGGTCCAAAGCCATGTACAGATTTGCCCAATAGGGTTTTTATGGTCGATTTGAATACTACAAAACCAGATAGATTGTAATGATCTATAATTTGAAAACCTCATGAAAAACACAGCACTTTGTACATCATTAAATGTTATAGCATGTAAGAAACATGAATAATACAAAGTGCATGTCTACTGGTCATATTGTAGGAGTGTTTTGTTTGGCACAGTACACTGATATATTTAAAGGAAGAATGATGGGTTCCTTTGTAAAAGCACAAACAAATATATTGCACTATATAAAATCTTAAGTGAGTTTCTGTTGGCTTATTATGTATAAATATACAGAAAAATATATGGCAATGCTGACATCATTCAGTGGGTTGATGCAAAAGATCTAAACAATATACAAATCTCTTTTTATGAGAAAAGCATCATATTACCCAAACTATAAACAATTGCACCAAGAAGAAGCTGTAGTGTAATATTTTACAAAAAAATAACAGCCACTAACATAACTTTATTAGACATGCAAGTTAATTTATAAACAAATGTTAAGACAATACTATCTAGGTTATATCATAGTAAATACACTATTTAAAATGGTCTTAAAATGTTAACAAAAATATCCTGAATATGTTTCTGTAAGATGTTTCCTTACTGTTTATTTGAATCCAATGCATTTCCGTCCTCCCACACAAACGTAGATTCAGTGTCCATGTCATTTAGCCCAATCCAGAAAGTATCACATCTGATAGTTTTGGAGATGAATATCTAAAATGGAAACCCAATGGGACATATTTTTAATAAGAAGAAAATGCAATAGGTAAGGTGCATGCGCCTACATCCAACACTCATGCATGTTTTGCTTCCAGTACTGTGAGATCACACAGAACTCAGCGCATGCATGTGTGTCAAAGGTGGGTACTTATGGCTTATATGCATATGCTTGGAAAGTTGGGTGCAATAATTTTTTTTTCCAGAAGTTTTTTTTTGCAAATTGGACGTATAGCAAAAATGTGTCTAGACCAGGGGTTTTCAAACCTGTCATCAGGCCTCCCTAACAGGCCAGATTTTCAGGATCACCTTGGTTTAGAGCCGGTTAATAACCATGTTACTAATCAGCTGACTAATTCACCTGTGCTTCATTTCAGATATCCTGAAAATGTGACCCGTTAGGGAGGCCTGAGGACAAGTTTGAAAACCCCTGGTCTAGACTAATTTAGAAGCAATTAAAGAGATAAACCTTTTCTCTTGTTAGGATGTATCCAGTCCACGGATCATCCATTACATGTGGGATATTCTCCTTCCCAACAGGAAGTTGCAAGAGGATCACCCACAGCAGACCTGCTATATAGCTCCTCCCCTAACTGCCATATCCAGTCATTCTCTTGCAAGCTCTCAACATAGCTGGAGGTAGTTAGAGGAAAGTGGTAAAATATAGTTAGTTTTTTCTTCAATCAAAAGTTTATTGTTTTTAAATGGTACCGGAGTGTACTGTTTTTATCTCAGGCAGCATTTAGAAGAAGAATCTGCCTGCGTTTTTCTATGATCTTAGCAGAAGTAACTAAGATCCACTGCCGTTCTCACGTATGTCTGAGGAGTGAGGTAACTTCAGAGGGAGAATGGCGTGCAGGGTATCCTGCAATAAGGTATGTGCAGTTAAGTTTTTCTAGGGATGGAATTCGCTAGAAAATGCTGCTGATACCGGATTAATGTAAGTTAAAGCCTAAATACAGTGATTTAATAGCGACTAGTATCAGGCTTGCTATCATAGGTATATACTCTGATTAATGTGCAATATAAAACGTTTGCTGGCATGTTTAATCGTTTTTATATATGCTTTGGTGATAAAACTTATTGGGGCCTAGTTTTTTTCCACATGGCTGGCTTTATTTTTGCCTAGAAACAGTTTCCTGAGGCTTTCCACTGTTATAGTATAAAAGTTACAGTTGGTGCAGTTAAAATTACAAACTGTGACATTCAGCTTCCCTCATCAGTCCCCTGCATGCTATAGGACATCTCTGAAGGGCTCAAAAGGCTTCAAAAATAGGAGCTCAGTTGTTATGACTGTTTAAAAAACATATTTTTCGTTTTGTTAATCTGATTTTTGTATTAAGGGGTTAATCATCCATTTGCAAGTGGGTGCAATGCTCTGCTAACTTGTTACATACACTGTAAAAATTTCGTTAGTTTAACTGCCTTTTTTCACTGTTATTTCAAATTTTGGCAAAATTTGTTTCTCTTAAAGGCACAGTAACGTTTTTTTATATTTCTTGTTAACTTGATTTAAAGTGTTTTCCAAGCTTGCTAGTCTGTATAAACATGTCTGACATAGAGGAAACTCCTTGTTCATTATGTTTAAAAGCCATGGTGGAACCCCATAGGAGAATGTGTACTAAATGCATTGATTTCACTTTAAACAATAAAGATCAGCTGTTATCTTTAAAAGAATTATCACCAGAGGATTCTGACGAGGGGGAAGTTATGCCGACTAACTCTCCCCATGTGTCGGACCCTTTGACTCCCGCTCAAGGGACTCACGCTAAAATGGCGCCAAGTACATCAAAGACGCCCATATCGATTACTTTGCAGGACATGGCGGCAATCATGGATAATACCCTGTCAGCGGTATTAGCCAGACTGCCTGAATTCAGAGGAAAGCGCGATAGCTCTGGGGTTAGACGTAATACAGAGCGCGCAGTTGTTTTAAGGCCCATGTCTGATACTGCGTCACAATATGCAGAAGCTGAGGAAGAGCTTCAGTCTGTGGGTGACGTCTCTGACTCGGGGAAACCTGATTCAGATATGTCTACTTTTAAAGTTAAGCTTGAGAACCTCCGGGTGTTGCTTGGAGAGGTTTTAGCTGCTCTGAATGACTGTGACACAATTGCAGTGCCAGAGAAATTGTGTAGACCAATACCTAAAAGGTTTACAGAAATTATTACTAAGGAGTGGGACAGACCCGGTGTGCCGTTTTCCCCCCCTCCTATTTTTGATTTTTTTTTCCAATAGACGCCACTACATGGGACTTATGGCAGACGGTCCCTAAGGTGGAGGGAGCAGTTTCTACTTTAGCAAAGCGTACCACTATCCCTGTCGAGGATAGTTGTGCTTTTTCAGATCCAATGGATAAAAAATTAGAAGGTTACCTTAAGAAAATGTTTATTCAACAAGGTTTTATCCTGCAGCCCCTTGCATGCATTGCTCCTGTCACTGCTGCTGCAGCGTTCTGGTTTGAGTCTCTGGAAGAGGCCTTTCAGACAGCTACTCCATTGACTGAAATACTTGACAAGCTTAGAACACTTAAGCTAGCTAATTCTTTTGTTTCTGATGCCATTGTTCATTTGACTAAACTAACGGCTAGGAATTCTGGATTCGCCATCCAGGCGCGTAGGGCGCTATGGCTTAAATCTTGGTCAGCTGACGTGACTTCAAAGTCTAAATTACTTAACATTCCCTTCAAGGGGCAGACCCTATTCGGGCCTGGTTTGAAGGAAATTATTGCTGACATTACTGGAGGTAAGGGTCATACCCTTCCTCAGGACAGGGCCAAATCAAGAGCCAAACAGTCTAATTTTCGTGCCTTTCGAAAACTTCAAGGCAGGTGCAGCATCAACTTCCTCTGCTACAAAACAAGAGGGAACTTTTGCGCAATCCAAGCCGGCCTGGAAATCTAACCAGGCCTGAAGCAAAGGCAAGCAGGCCAGAAAGCCTGCTGCTGCCTCTAAGACAGCATGAAGGAACGGCCCCCTATCCGGCAATGGATCTAGTAGGGGGCAGACTTTCTCTCTTCGCCCAGGCGTGGGCAAGAGATGTTCAGGATCCCTGGGCATTGGAGATCATATCTCAGGGATATCTTCTGGACTTCAAAGCTTCCCCCCCACAAGGGAGATTTCACCTTTCGAGATTATCTGTAAACCAGATAAAGAAAGAGGCATTCTTATGCTGTGTGAAAGACCTCCTAATAATGGGAGTGATCCATCCAGTTCCACAGATGGAACAAGGACAGGGATTTTATTCAAATCTGTTTGTGGTTCCCAAAAAAGAGGGAACCTTCAGACCAATTTTGGATCTAAAGATCTTAAACAAATTCCTCAGAGTTCGTTCAAAATGGAAACTATTCGGACAATCCTACCTATGAACCAAGAGGGTCAGTACATGACCACAGTGGATTTGAAGGATGCTTACCTTAACATACCGATTCACAAAGATCATCATCGGTTCCTAAGGTTTGCCTTTCTAGACAGGCATTACCAGTTTGTGGCTCTTCCTTTGGGTTAGCTACAGCCCCAAGAATTTTTACAAAGGTTCTGGGGTCTCTTCTGGCGGTCCTAAGACCACGGGGCATAGCAGTGGCCCCTTATCTAGACGACATCCTGATACAGGCGTCAAACTTCCAAATTGACAAATCTCATACGGACATAGTGTTGGCATTTCTGAGGTCGCATGGGTGGAAAGTGAACGAGGGAAAGAGTTCTCTATCACCCCTCACAAGGGTTTCCTTCCTAGGAACTCTGATAGATTCTGTAGAAATGAAAATTTACCTGACGGAGTCCAGGTTATCAAAGCTTCTAAATTCCTGCCGTGTTCTTCACTACATTCCGCGCCCTTCGGTGGCTCAGTGCATGGAAGTGATCGGCTTAATGGTAGCAGTGATGGACATAGTGCCATTTGAGCGCCTACATCTCAGACCACTGCAATTATGCATGCTCAGTCAGTGGAATGGGGATTACACAGATTTGTCCCCTCTGCTAAATCTGGATCAAGAGACCAGAGATTCTCTTCTCTGGTGGCTATCTCGGGTCCATCTGTCCAAAGGTATGACCTTTAGCAGGCCAGATTGGACAATTGTAACAACAGATGCCAGCCTCCTAGGTTGGGGTGCAGTCTGGAATTCCCTGAAGGCTCAGGGATCGTGGACTCAAGAGGAGAAACTCCTCCCAATAAATATTCTGGAGTTAAGAGCAATATTCAATGCTCTTCTAGCTTGGCCTCAGTTGTTACATCAACCATCAAGGGAGGACCAGGAGCTCCCTAGCGATGTTAGAAGTCTCCAAGATAATTCGCTGGGCAGAGACTCACTCTTGCCATCTATCAGTGATCCATATCCCAGGTGTAAAGAACTGGGAGGCGGATTTTCTAAGTCGTCAGACTTTTCATCCGGGGGAGTGGGAACCCCATCCGGAGGTGTTTGCTCAATGGTTCATCGTTGGGGCACACCAGAATTGGATCTCATGGCGTCTCGCCAGAACGCCAAGCTTCCTTGTTACGGATCCAGGTCCAGGGACCCAGAAGCGACGCTGATAGATGCTCTAGCAGCACCGTGGTTCTTCAACCTGGCTTATGTGTTTCCACCGTTTCCTCTGCTCCCTCGACTCATTGCCAAAATCAAACAGGAGAGAGCATCGGTGATCTTGATCGCGCCTGCGTGGCCACGCAGGACCTGGTATGCAGACCTGGTGGACATGTCATCCTTTCCACCTTGGCCTCTGCCTCTGAGACAAGACCTTCTACTACAAGGTCCTTTCAATCTTCCAAATCTAATTTCTCTGAGACTGACTGCCTGGAGATTGAACGCTTGATTTTATCAAGGCGTGGCTTCTCCGAGTCAGTCATTGATACCTTAATACAGGCACGAAAGCCTGTAACCAGGAAAATCTACCATAAGATATGGCGCAAATATCTTCATTAGTGTGAATCCAAGAATTACTCATGGAGTAAGGTTAGGATTCCTAGGATATTGTCCTTTCTCCAAGAGGGTTTGGATAAAGGATTATCAGCTAGTTCTTTAAAAGGACAGATTTCTGCTCTGTCTATCCTTTTGCACAAGCGTCTGGCAGAGGTTCCAGACGTCCAGGCATTTTGTCAGGCTTTGGTTAGAATTAAGCCTGTGTTTAAACCTGTTGCTCCTTCAT
This sequence comes from Bombina bombina, assembly GCF_027579735.1. Lineage (NCBI taxonomy): Eukaryota > Metazoa > Chordata > Amphibia > Anura > Bombinatoridae > Bombina > Bombina bombina. The sequence goes on along the minus strand of NC_069500.1, from coordinate 814,072,044 downwards.
GGAGCTTAAACTTGGTTCTTAAGGTTCTTCAAGGAGTTCCGTTTGAACCCCTTCATTCAATTGATATCAAACTTTTATCTTGGAAAGTTCTGTTTTTGATGGCTATTTCTCCAACATTGGTGTGTCCGGTCCACGGCGTCATCCATAACTTGTGGGAATATTCTCTTCCCCAACAGGAAATGGCAAAGAGCACAGCAAAAGCTGTCCATATAGTCCCTCCTAGGCTCCGCCCACCCCAGTCATTCTCTTTGCCGCTGAACAAGCAGCATCTCCACGGAGATGGTGAAGAGTATGTGGTGTTTAGTTGTAGTTTTTTATTCTACTATCAAGAGTTTGTTATTTAAATAGTGCTGGTATGTTCTATTTACTCTGAAACAGAAAAGGATGAAGAGTTCTGTTTGTGAGAGGAGTATGATTTTAGCAGCAGTAACTAAAATTGGTTTCTGTTCCCACATAGGACTGTTGAGATGAGATAACTTCAGTTGGGGGGAACAGTTGGCAGACTTTTCTGCTTAAGGTATGACTAGCCATATTTCTAACAAGACTGTGTAATGCTGGAAGGCTGTCATTTCCCCTCATGGGGACCGGTAAGCCATTTTCTTAGTCTCAAACAGATTAAAGGGCTTAATATGGGCTATAAAACTGGTAGACACTTTTATGGGCTAGATCGATTGCTTTATTTGGGCATTTTATACAGCTTGATGTTGAAATTCACACTTTATAACTTTGGGGAACGTTTTTTTACGTCAGGCACTGGTTTAGACACCTTCCCAGTCAGGAAGGGCCTTCTCTGTAGTAGGCAGAGCCTCATTTTCGCGCCATTACTGCGCAGTTACTTTTGAGAGCAGGACATGCAGCTGCATGTGTGTGGGTCTGGAAGTAGTTGAAAAGGTTCCTAGAAGGCTTCATTTGGTATTGTATACCCCCCTGGGTTTGGTAAAGTCGCAGCAAAGGCTGTAGCTGGGACTGTAGAGGGGTTAAAACTGTAAACGGCTCCGGTTTCCTCATTTTAAGGGTTAAAGGTCTGAAATTTGGGGTGCAATGCTTTGAATGCTTTAAGACACTGTGGTGAAAATTTGGTTAAAATTGAACAATTCCTTAATAGTTTTTCACATATTCAGTAAAAAAGTGTGCCCCAGTAACGGTTTTGTTTTAAAACGGTTTTTGTAATTTATTGACAAGTTTAAACCTGTTTAACATGTCTGTGCCTTCAGATAAACTATGTTCTGTATGTATGGAAGCCAATGTGTCTCCCCCTTCAAAATTGTGTGATAATTGTGCCATAGCGTCCAAACAAAGTAAGGACAGTACTGCCACAGATAGTAAAGTTGCCCAAGATGATTCATCAGATGAAGGGAGTAGACATAGTTCTACATCATCTCCTTCTGTGTCTACACCAGTTTTACCCACGCAGGAGACCCCTAATACTTCTAGCGCGCCAATGCTTGTTACTATGCAACAATTGACGGCAGTAATGGATAACTCCATAGCAAATATTTTATCCAAAATGCCTGCATTTCAGAGAAAGCGCGATTGCTCTGTTTTAAACACTGTAGAGCAGGAGGGCGCTGATGATAATTGCTCTGTCATACCCTCACACCAATCTGAAGTGGCCATGAGGGAGGTTTTGTCAGATGGGGAAATTTCTGATTCAGGTAGAATTTCTCAACAGGCAGAACCTGATGTTGTGACATTTAAATTTAAATTAGAGCATCTCCGCGCACTGCTTAAGGAGGTGCTATCTACTCTGGATGATTGTGACAACCTGGTCATTCCAGAAAAATTGTGCAAGATGGATAAGTTCCTAGAGGTTCCGGTGCACCCCGACGCTTTTCCTATACCCAAGCGGGTGGCGGACATAGTGAATAAGGAGTGGGAGAAGCCCGGCATACCTTTTGTCCCCCCTCCTATATTTAAGAAATTATTTCCTATGGTCGACCCCAGAAAGGACTTATGACAGTTCCTAAGGTCGAGGGGGCAGTTTCTACACTAGCCAAGCGCACTACTATTCCTATCGAGGATAATTGTGCTTTCAAAGATCCTATGGATAAAAAATTGGAAGGTTTGCTTAAAAAGATTTTTGCACAGCAAGGTTACCTCCTGCAACCTATTTCGTGCATTATTCCTGTCACTACAGCAGCGTGGTTCTGGTTCGAGGAACTAGAAAAGTCGCTCAGTAGAGAGACTCCGTATGAGGAGGTTATGGACAGAATTCACGCACTTAAGTTAGCTAATTCCTTTATTTTAGATGCCGCTTTGCAGTTAGCTAGATTAGCGGCGAAAAATTCAGGGTTTTCAATTGTGGCGCGCAGAGCGCTTTGGCTAAAGTCTTGGTCAGCGGATGTATCTTCCAAGACAAAATTGCTTAATATCCCTTTCAAGGGTAAAACCCTTTTTGGGCCAGAATTGAAAGAGATTATCTCAGACATCACTGGGGGTAAGGGCCACACCCTCCCACAAGATAGGCCTTTCAAGGCCAAGAATAAGTCTAATTTTCGTTCCTTTCGCAATTTCAGGAACGGACCGGCCTCCAACTCTGCATCCTCTAGACAAGAGGGTAATGCTTCGCAAACCAAACCAGCTTGGAAACCGATGCAAGGCTGGAACAAGGGTAAGCAGGCCAAGAAGCCTGCTGCTGCTACCAAAACAGCATGAAGGAGTAGCCCCCGATCCGGGACCGGATCTAGTAGGGGGCAGACTCTCTCTCTTCGCTCAGGCTTGGGCAAGAGATGTTCAGGATCCATGGGCACTAGAAATAGTTTTTCAGGGTTATCTTCTGGAATTCAAGGAACTACCCCCAAGGGGAAGGTTCCACATGTCTCACTTATCTTCAAACCAAATAAAGAGACAGGCATTCTTACATTGTGTAGAAGACCTGTTAAAAATGGGAGTGATACACCCTGTTCCAACTGTGGAACAAGGAATGGGGTTTTACTCAAATCTGTTTGTAGTTCCCAAAAAAGAGGGAAATTTCAGACCAATTCTGGATTTAAAGATTCTAAACAAATTTCTCAGAGTGCCATCGTTCAAAATGGAAACTATTCAAACGATTTTACCTACAATCCAGGAGGGTCAATTTATGACTACCGTGGATCTAAAGGATGCGTATCTACATATTCCTATCCACAAAAATCATCATCAGTTCCTAAGGTTCGCCTTTCTGGACAAACATTACCAGTTTGTGGCTCTCCCATTCGGGCTAGCCACTGCTCCAAGGATTTTCACAAAGGTACTCGGGTCCCTTCTAGCGGTTCTAAGACCAAGGGGCATTGCAGTGGCACCTTACTTGGACGACATTCTGATACAAGCGTCGTCTCTTTCAAAGGCAAAGGCTCACACAGACATCGTTCTGGCCTTTCTCAGATCTCACGGGTGGAAGGTGAACATAGAAAAAAGTTCCCTGTCTCCGTCGACAAGAGTTCCTTTCTTGGGGACAATAATAGATTCTTTAGAAATGAAGATTTTCCTGACAGATGTCAGAAAGTCAAAACTTCTAAACGCTTGTCAAGTTCTTCACTCTGTTCCACGATCTACCATAGCTCAGTGCATGGAAGTAGTAGGGTTGATGGTTGCAGCAATGGACATAGTTCCTTTTGCGTGAATTCATCTAAGACCATTACAACTGTGCATGCTGAAACAGTGGAATGGGGACTATACAGACTTGTCTCCAGTGATTCAAGTAGATCAGAAGACCAGAGACTCACTCCGTTGGTGGCTAACCCAGGATCACCTGTCCCAGGGAATGAGCTTCCGCAGACCAGAGTGGGTCATCGTCATGACCAACGCCAGTCTAGTGGGCTGGGGCGCGGTCTGGGACTCCCTGAAAGCTCAGGGTCTATGGTCTCGGGAAGAGTCTCTTCTCCCGATAAACATTCTGGAACTGAGAGCGATATTCAATACTCTCAGGGCTTGGCCTCAACTAGCAAAGGCCAGATTCATAAGATTCCAATCAGACAACATGACGACTGTTGCTTACATCAACCATCAGGGGGGAACAAGGAGTTCCCTGGCGATGAGAGAAGTGACCAAAGTCATAAAATGGGCAGAGGATCAATCCTGCCACCTATCTGCGATCCACTTCCCAGGAGTGGAAAACTGGGAGGCGGATTATCTGAGTCGTCAGACATTCCATCCGGGGGAGTGGGAACTCCACCCGGAGATATTTGCCCAGTTGACTCAATTATGGGGCATTCCAGACATGGATCTGATGGCGTCTCGTCAGAACTTCAAGGTTCCTTGCTACAGGTCCAGATCCAGGGATCCCAAGGCGACTCTAGTGGATGCATTAGTAGCGCCTTGGGCCTTCAACCTAGCTTATGTGTTTCCACCGTTTCCTCTCATTCCCAGGCTGGTAGCCAGGATCAAACAGGAGAGGGCTTCGGTGATCCTGATAGCTCCTGCGTGGCCACGCAGGACTTGGTATGCAGACCTGGTGAATATGTCATCGGCTCCACCATGGAAGCTACTTTTGAGACAGGATCTTCTAGTACAGGGTCCATTGGAACATCCAAATCTAGTTTCCCTCCAGCTGACGGCTTGGAAATTGAACGCTTGATTTTATCTAAGCGTGGGTTTTCGGATTCTGTGATAGATACTCTGGTACAAGCCAGAAAACCTGTAACTAGAAAAATTTACCATAAAATATGGAAAAGATATATCTGTTGGTGTGAATCCAAGGGATTCTCATGGAGTAAGATCAAAATTCCTAGGATCCTTTCCTTTCTCCAAGAAGGTTTGGATAAGGGATTATCAGCGAGTTCTCTAAAGGGACAGATTTCTGCTTTATCTGTCTTGTTACACAAACGACTGGCAGCTGTGCCAGATGTTCAAGCTTTTGTTCAGGCTTTGGTCAGGATCAAGCCTGTTTACAGACCTTTGACTCCTCCCTGGAGACTGAATTTAGTTCTTTCAGTTCTTCAAGGGGTTCCGTTTGAACCTCTACATTCCATAGATATCAAGGTGTTATCTTGGAAAGTTTTGTTTTTGGTTGCTATTTCTTCTGCTAGAAGAGTTTCTGAGTTATCTGCTCTGCAGTGTAATCCGCCCTATCTGGTGTTCCATTCAGATAAGGTTGTTTTGCGTACTAAACCTGGTTTCCTTCCAAAGGTTGTTTCCAACAAGAATATTAACCAGGAAATAGTTGTGCCTTCTTTGTGTCCGAATCCAGTTTCAAAGAAGGAACGTTTGTTACACAATTTAGATGTAGTTCGTGCTTTAAAGTTCTATTTAGAAGCAACAAAGGATTTCAGACAAACGTCTTCTCTGTTTGTCGTTTATTCTGGCAAGAGGAGAGGTCAAAAAGCTACTGCTACCTCTCTTTCCTTTTGGCTGAAAAGCATCATCCGATTGGCTTACGAGACTTCCGGACAGCAGCCTCCCGAACGTATCACAGCTCACTCTACTAGGTCTGTGGCTTCCTCATGGGCCTTCAAGAACGAGGCTTCTGTTGATCAGATATGTAAGCCAGCGACTTGGTCTTCCCTGCACACTTTTGCCAAATTCTACAAATTTGATACTTTTGCTTCTTTGGAGGCTATTTTTGGGAGAAAGGTTTTGCAAGCCGTGGTGCCTTCTGTTTAGGTAACCTGATTGGCTCCCTCCCTTCATCTGTGTCCTAAAGCTTTGGTATTGGTTCCCACAAGTTATGGATGATGACGGACACACCAATGTTGGAGAAAACAGAATTTATGCTTACCTGATAAATTACTTTCTCCAACGGTGTGTCCGGTCCATGGCCCGCCCTGGTTTTTTAATCAGGTTTGATGAATTTCTTTCTTTAACTACAGTCACCACGGCACCCTATGGTTTCTCCTGTTTTTCTCCTGTCCGTCGGTCGAAAGACTGGGGTGGGCGGAGCCTAGGAGGGACTATATGGACAGCTTTTGCTGTGCTCTTTGCCATTTCCTGTTGGGGAAGAGAATATTCCCACAAGTTATGGATGACGCCGTGGACCGGACACACCGTTGGAGAAAGTAATTTATCAGGTAAGCATAAATTCTGTTTTCCTCGGCTCGTAGAGTCTCTGAGTTATCAGCTTTACAATGTGATTCTCCTTATCTGATTTTCCATACAGATAAAGTAGTTCTGCGTACAAAACCTGGGTTTTTACCTAAGGTAGTTTCCAACAAGAATATCAATCAAGAGATTGTTGTTCCATCATTGTGTCCTAATCCTTCTTCAAAGAAGGAACGTCTTTTACATAATTTGGACGTAGTCCGTGCTTTAAAGTTTTACTTACAAGCGACTAAAGATTTTCGTCAAACATCTTCCCTGTTTGTTGTTTACTCTGGACAGAGGAGAGGTCAAAAGGCTTCAGCAACCTCTCTTTCTTTTTGGCTTCGGAGCGTAATACGCTTAGCCTATGAGACTGCTGGACAGCAGCCCCCTGAAAGGATTACAGCTCATTCTACTAGAGCTGTGGCTTCCATCTGGTCCTTTAAAAATGAGGCTTCTGTTGAACAGATTTGCAAAGCGGCAACTTGGTCTTCGCTTCATACCTTTTCAAAATTTTACAAATTTGATACTTTTGCTTCTTTGGAGGCTATTTTTGGGAGAAAGGTTCTACAGGCAGTGGTCCCTTCCATTTAAGTACCTGCCTTGTCCCTCCCTTCATCCTTGTACTTTAGCTTTGGTATTGGTATCCCACAAGTAATGGATGATCCGTGGACTGGATACACCTAACAAGAGAAAACATAATATATGCTTACCTGATAAATTTATTTCTCTTGTGGTGTATCCAGTCCACGGCCCGCCCTGTCCTTTTAAGGCAGGTCTAAATTTTAAACTACAGTCACCACTGCACCCTATGGTTTCTCCTTTCTCGGCTAGTTTCGGTCGAATGACTGGATATGGCAGTTAGGGGAGGAACTATATAGCAGCTCTGCTGTGGGTGATCCTCTTGCAACTTCCTGTTTGGAAGGAGAATATCCCACAAGTAATGGATGATCTGTGGACTGGATACACCACAAGAGAAATAAATTTATCAGGTAAGCATAAATTATGTTTTTTCTCTTCTAATTACTTGCAGATTAGAATCAATCACAATCCTTTAGAAAAAACATATTTAATGATTTTTAACAGAACATCACAATTAAAGTCTTCTTTCTGTTTTTCATATTATGTTGTCTTTCTGCAAGTTCTCTTTGAAATAAACCACTTTTTTAATTATGTGAGACTCATTACAGTCCAATAGTTGTCAGCAATTGGATATATTAAGCATCACACATAAATAGAGAAAGAAAGATTGAAAACAAATTGCTAAGGCACAGTGCAAGTGCTATCTTTTCGTTGTTAGCATGAGACATCGTAGAGGAACATTATTTAACTGGCAAAAGTTTAATGCTTGCAAAATTATCATTGCCAGGGCCGCCACTAGAAATTTTGGGGCCCCTGACTTAACCATTGACCAGCCCCCCCCCCCCCCCCTTGACATTAGCAATTTTTGACCAGGTGACTAAAACGCATATACACTTTATTCTTAAGTGTCTATTTAAACTTGGAAATGTTGTAAAGGTAGTAACATACAAACACACAGACACACTCATACACTGAAACACACACACACACTCACACATAAGGATTCACATATAGACACTCTAGCAGACACGCAAAGAAACACACAAACACACTCAGACACAGACACCCAAACAGACACTCAGCACTTGATTACATTGACCTGACAAGTAATGAGGTAGATTACAGTTTTGTAAAAAAAAAGGAGATTTAGAAAACAAAATATGGAGTTCTGATTATCTTTTTGTAAAGGAAGATGCCAACTAAATGATGACAACAGCATGCAGTGGCTGAAAGGAAGGGCCCTGAGCTGCCTAAACAATAATTTAAAGGTTAAATGGTGGATTGGCGACTTCCGTAAAGGTCTCAGTCTCAAAGTCTGTAGAAAGATGTGAATAATCAGTAGTAAGGTCAAAATGTCATAAAAAGGAACAGACAATAGACACACACACACAAACTCAAACTTGCACATACACCCAAGGAAACACCGACAGAGACAGACTCAGAAAACACATGAAGACATACACACACACACACACACATAGAGAGACACCCACAGAGAAAACACAAAGACATACACACACTCAGAGACATCCACAGAAAACACACAAAGACATACACCCACCCTCACAGAGACACCCACAGAAAACACACACCCTCACAGAGACATCCACAGAAAACACATACATACATACATACACACACACCTTTACAGAGACATCCACAGAAAACAGATATACACACCCACCCTCACAGAGACATCCAGATAAAATACACAAAGGCAAACATAGACACACCTTCGCAGAGACACCCATAGAAAAAGCTCAAAGGCATATGCACACATCCTCACAGAGAGACCCACAGAAAAAAAATACATACACACTCATAGACACAAACCAAAGCACAAAGACATAAACACAGACACCCACAGAAACACTCACAGGAGGAAACATTTATGCACCTTGCATCCCCTAAATCAACAGTGTGTGACATGCATGATAAAAAATTGCAGTAATTAAGAGAACACTTTTTAAAGAATCATATTTGTAAATGTGTAAACAAAAATAATTCTGTGAATTCAAAATTGTACATTAATGATCTGGGTAGATGGCTAGATGAAGAAAAGTACTTTTAAAAGGTTGACATATGTTTGTTTGTTTTTTCACCATTTTCCCCAACCAAGAGCACCACTTCAAATATAGTGTACAAATGTTCCCATCTGTCAGCTGTACTTATGTATTTTGAAAATGCTGTATATGGCATTGGTGGAACCATAAGCTGTGATACTCATACCATTAGATCTGGTTTAATGCAGGATTTAGGCTTGTTGGTATGTATTTCAAACTTAAGTCAGCTGTAGTGTAAACTGAACAGTGTTAAGTTAACCTGTCTCATTTTAAACACTGAGCAATCTTAGTCTGAGAGTAACATTTTAGGCAGATGTAAAAATCTTAGATAAAATGCCTCCTTGCATCTGGAAAGTCCTTGCATAAAGGGGCAGTAAACTGGAATGTAATGAAAATATATATAGTAATAAAAAAAACTAATATCTGCCAAAAGGGCACCTACCATTTGTGTATTGAGGAGGAAACATTTCTACATGGCTTTAAATATAGAATTTCTACAGCATTGTCAAATAATCATAAATACACTGCTACATATTGCTAAAAAATGAAATGTGTTTTATGGACCCCTGGCCCCACCATACAACTACTACCACACTGAAGTTACAATCCAAAATTGCACAAAGAAATAAAAACATTTGCTAAGTAAGTCCTACCTCCTCTGCAAATGAAAGTGATCTGCTGTCTGACTCAGGCACACACTGTACAAACAAAGTGCCTAGTCTGTCTCACACTGTGCATAGTGGTTTAGTGCACACTCAAAAATCCTCTAAAATACTAATACTTTACTCCTTGTAATAACATTTCCCATGCTCAATTAGCACTCTGCTGTAGTACCCACTGGTGGCTGCCAAAATTTAAAAAAAAATAAAAAAAATTTTTTTTAGTTCTTGCCTCATGGGACCCCCCTGGCCCATTGGGCCCCTGACAGGAGTCACCCCTGTCACCCCCTGATGGCGGCCCTGATCATTGCTAATACAGCTATGGGAATATAATAGCTCTAAACTTCGGCTAAACTCCTAAAATCCGGAAGCTAGATTAATATCATCTCACTCTAAATTCAGTAGTTACCATACATGCTAGGTATGTCGTATTAGAAGTGCCTTAGCAAGCAATTAAAAGTTTGGACCTCTTACATGCATTTCGCTAGCTCTTCTTCAGAGGGGTGCCAACTTCCAACATGTGCGTGTACTTAATGGTTGTAAGTATCCCTCCTCCTAATGCTCATAGGTTGATTTTCCATGTCACTTACATCATTGTGACCTCTATTGGTATTCATATAGTTATGTGCTATGCTGTTAGGTCATGTGGCTATGCTAATGCCGATTGGTCATACAGTCAATCGTATGACATGACTGGTCAAAAGTTACTGTCATTCATTAAAGGGACACTGAACCCAAATTTTTTCTTTCGTGATTCAGATAGAGCATGCAATTTTAAGCAACTTTCTAATTTACACCTATTAAATTTTTCTTCATTCTCTTGCTTTCTTTATTTGAAAAAGATAGCATTTAAGCTATTTTTTGGTTCAGAACCATGGAAAACACTTGTTTATTAGTGGGTGAATTTATCCACCAATCGGCAAGAACAACCCAGTTTGTTCACCCAAAATGAGCCGGCATCTAAACTTACATTTTTGCATTTCAAATAAAGATACCAAGCGAATGAAGACAATTTGATAATAGGAGTCAATTAGAAAGTTGCTTAAAATTGCATGCTCTATCTGAATCACAAAAGAAAAAAATTGGGTTCAGTGTCCCTTTAATTCAATTGTTATAAGAATAGTTTAAGGGATAGTGCATGGAATATATTGGATCATATGTTATTATTCTACAAACCCAATTCCAAAAGAGTTGGGACAGTATAGAAAATGCAAAATAAAAAAAAAGAGTCATTTGAAAATCCAGTTCACCCTGCCTTATATTGAAAACACATTATTAACACATTATTTGATGTTTTACTTTTTTATTTTTGAACGTATACACTCATTTCAAATCAGATGACTGTAACACTTTCCAAAAAACTTGGGACAGGGGCAATTTAGGACTAATAGAGATGTGACAAGTTGAAATAAGAAGGTGATGTGAAACAGGTGAGGCAATCTTGTAATTATAGTATAAAAGGATCCTCCAAAAAAAGCCTAGTTCTTCAATAGCAAGGACAGGTCGAGGCTCGCCAATCTGCCAACAGATGCGTCAGCAAATAATCCAACACTTTGAGAACAACATTCCGTAAAGACAAATTGATAGTATTTTTGGTATTTCACCTTCTACATATCACAATATAATGAAAAGATTCAAGTAATCCGGTCAAATGTCGATGCGTAAAGGGCAAGGCCGAAAACCACTTCTGAATAAGCGTAATCTCTGATCCCTCAGACGTCACTGTCTCAAAAACCGTCATCAGTCTGTAATGGATATCCTGACATGGGCTCGGGAATACTTTGGTAAACCTATGACAGTCAACATCGATCTCCGATGCATCCACAGATGCAAGTTAAGTCATGTAGCAACACTGTCCAGAAGCGCTGCCAACTTCTCTGGAATCAGTCTCATCTGAGATGCACAGTAGCACAGTGGAATTGTGTTTTTTGGTCAGGCGAGTCAACATTTCAAATAATTTTTGGAAAAAATCAGCAGTTGTGTTCTTTGGGCCAAAGAGGAAAAGGGCCCCAGGTCAAAGTCTGTCATGGTATGGGGTGGTGTCAGTGCCCATGGCATGGGTAACTTGCACATCTGTGAGGCCACTTAATGCAGAAATATATTTATGCATTTTGGAGCAACATATGCTGCCATCCAAACATTTCCAGGGATGTCCCTGCATTTTCCAGCAGGACAATGCCAAACAACATTCTGCCTGGATTACAAGCGGATGGTTACTTAAGCAGAGAGTACAGGTGCTAGCATGGCCTGCCTGCAGTCCTGACCTGTCTCTGATTGAGAATGTGTGGCGCACTATGAAGCACAAAATAAGGCAACAAATGCCCTGTAAGGCCCCGTCTTAAAAGAGTTGAATGTCCTTTTAAGGGCAATAAAAGAGCTAAATGCCATTTTAAGGGCAATGCCCATGCAAATGCCCCTTTAGGTGCAATGGCTAGTTTAGGTTTTTTGTGTTAGGTTTATTTAATTTGGGGGGTTTGGTGGGTGGTGGGTCTTACTGTTAGGGGGGACTTAGAATTTTTTTTAAATGCAAAAGAGCTGTTTAACTTAGAGCAATGCCCTACAAAAAGCCCTTTTAAGGGCTATTGTTAGTTTAGCATTCGATTAGGGGGGTGTTTTTATTTGGGGGGGCTTTTTGTTTCCATAGGGATTAGGTTTATTTTTTTTATTTTGGATAATTTTGTTTACTTTTTTCTGTAATGTTAGATTAATTTAATCTTAGGTTTTTTATTGTTGAGTAATAATAGCTTTTTTATTTTAACTGTTTGTAATTTAGTATTTTTTAATTTAGGTAATTGGTGTTAATTTAGGGGGTGTTAGGATAGGTGGTGTTATGATAGGGGGCTAAGTAATTTAATTAGTTTTTTTGCGTTGTGTGGGTTTGGTGGTTTAGAGGTTAATAGTTTTATTAGGATTATTGCGTTGTGTGGGTTTTGCAGTTAATAGTTTTATTAGGATTATTTTGTGTTGTGTGGGTTTGGCGGAATAGGGGTTAATAGATGTATAAGGTTGTTGCGATGTGGGTTAATGGGAGATTAGGGGTTAATAGTTTTAATAGGGACTTTGTAATATGGGTGAATGGCAGATTAGGGATAATAGTTTATTAAGATATATTGCGTTGTGGGGTGATGGTGGTTTAGGGGTTAATAGGTTGATTAGATGTTTTGCGATGTGGAGGTTGGTGGATTAGAGGTTAATATACTTTCAGCTTGATTATGAGTTGAGCGTTACGAGTCAAATAGCAGCGTTGTGGCCCATATCGCATAATTTTCCCTAACGCATCCATTACGAGTCTTGTCAGTATAGGTGTACCTCAAGCCTTTTACCCTGTAACGCAATGTCAGTACCACACTGATACTAGCACTGGTATTACGAGTTTTGCATTCTGGATAAAAAAACTGCATTACAGCCTAAAACGACAAGATCCGTAACGCCATCTAAAAGCAGTAGTTATGGGGTTTTCGCTACAAATCTGTAACATAAAACTCATAACTAAAGTGTTAAAAAGTAAACTAACACCCATAAACTACCTATTAACCCCTAAACCGAGGCCCTCCCGCATCGCAAACACTATAATAAATGTATTATCCCCTAATCTGCCGCTCCCGACATCGTCGCAACTAAAGAAATTATTAACCCCTATTTGCCGCTCCCCGACATCATCACCACTATAATAAATGTATTAAACCCTAAACCACCGCACTCCGGCATCACAAACACTATTTAAATATTATTAACCCCTAATCTGCCGTCCCGCCCACATCGCCCCCACTATATTAAAAGTTATTAAGCCCTACACCACCGCCACTAAAATAAACCTATCAACCCCTAAACCGCAAGCCACCCACAACGAAATATACTAAAAGTAAACTATTAACCCCTTAACTGAAAGCCCCCCACATCGCAATAAACTAAATTAAACTAGTAACCCCTAAACCTAATGCCCCCCTAACGTTATATTAAAATTAAAATTTCCCTATCTTAAATTAAAACTTACCTGTCAAATTAAAAAACTACATTTAAACTAACAATTAAACTAATATAATTATTAAACTAAAATTAAACTAACTACCAATTAAATAAACTAAACTACACATTTTAAAAATCCTAACACTACTCTAAAATTATAAAAAATAAAAAAGACAAAATTACAAAAAATTAAAAACACTAATCTACCAAAAATAACAAGTGAAAGTATCCCAAATAAAAAAGAATTACTCCTAATCTAATAGCCCTATCAAAATAAAAAAGCCCACCCAAAAAAAAACTACCAATGGCCCTTAAAAGGGCCTTTTGTGGGCTATCGCCCCAAAGATAATAGCTCTTTTAAAACCCACCATCCAACCATCCCCCCAAAATAAAAAACCTAAATCTAAAGAAACCTAAGATACCCATTGCCCTGAAAAGGGCATTTGTATGGGCATTGCCCTTAAAAGGGCATTTAGCTATTTTGCTGTCCAAACCCTAATCTAAAAATAAAACCCACAAAAAAACCTAACACTAACCCCCTTACAGTTTTTGAATTCCCCCTTGAACAATCTTCATCCCAGTGGAGAAGTCTTCATCCAGACGGCCTCTTCTATCTTCATCCAGGCTGCATCTTCTATCTTGATCCCGGCGGAGCGGGTCCATCCTGAAGACATCAGGCGCGGAGCATCCTCTTCAAACATTCGCCGCCGTACACTGGATCTTCAATGCAAGATATGCGATTCAAGATGATGTCCCTTGCATTCCTATTGGCTGAAAGACTTTAATCAGCCAATAGGAATTAGAGCTGCTAAAATCCTATTGGTTGTTAAATCAGCCAATAGGATTTGAGTAGCTCTCATTCCATTGGCTATTCCAATCAGATAATAGGATTTGAGCTCTCATTCTATTGGCTGCTTCTACCAGCCAATAGAATAAGAGCTGCTCAAATCCTATTGGCTGATTGGAACAGGGTGTTAGGTTTAAAGTGTATTTTTTCCCCCATAGACATCAATGAGGCTGTGTTAGGGAACTTTACTTTCCGCGATCGCAGGTGTTAGACTTTTTTCTGACCCGCTCTCCCCATTGATATCTATGGGGAAAGCGTGCACAAGCACGTCAAAACAGTGCTTGTTTTGTGTCCGGTATGGAGCTTAAAAGCACCATATCGCCCGCACAAGTAGGGTTTTGAAAAACTCGTAATGGCAGAGCTATAGGGGGTTAATTAACACCACTTTTGTTGTGTTCGTTAATTTCCCTATCGCATTTAAGACTCGGAATCTAGCTGTTTATTAGTTATTTGCGATGGGGATTGAGGTTGATATGTAGATAGATATTCCGCATGCATTAGGTGTTAGTTATTAACATTTAATTGTATAGCACCACCAAATTCCGTAGCACTGGTTACTATTTTCAGGGAGTTACGGTGCTTACATACTCAGCGCAAGCTTGCTGCGTCTGCCTATGTGTGGCAAGGTGAAAATGGAGTCAAATGTCTCAATTTTCGCTGGCATAAGTCCTTGCGCTAAATATGTGATAACGGTTTGCAACGCGGTTCTATGTTAGCTTATGGGAGTAAAAATTGCGGGCGATGGTTACCAAAACCGCATAAAAACCGGCGTCGCTGGCTTTTGCTGGGCGATCTCGCTATGTAATCTTGTCCTTAATATTACAACAAATCTAATTGCTGACAATTATTATATTTTTATAAAGGACTTTATTAAAAGTTATTTTATAACGAATGTTTCATTATTATTAATGCTACAAATGATTAGTAAAATGTAAGTGTACAAACTCACTTAATAAGTTACATCTATAGACTTCTTATATATAAATATATTTGCAGCCATAAATTAGCAGCTTCTGAGCCTTCCTAGGTATCCTATTATATCAAAAAAATAAACAAACAAATTAGAAATTAGAAGTAAATTATATAGTAGCATAAAAGAAAAAAATTGGGTTTCATATAATTTGACGTCTCTTGGCAGTTTACATTATTACAATTTTCTTGCATACCGCTTTCTAAATATTGTATACATTTTACATTTGTAGCTCCCATTGAAATCACTTGGAACCACTAAGTGATAATTTGCACCATGTTTACACTGTTCAACTTATCATTTTACCCATTCCCAACACTGACCAAAACTTTTGTTTCATATAAGTAGATGTTTGCAAACAAAGAGCAGGCAAAAATGTTTTAAAAAAATACATTATAAACACTGGGGAGTTTGTTTTGATCCCTTTGTACAGCGTGTAAGAAAATAATCAATTTTATGGGTAAAATTAACGTTTGTAATCGGAGTCCATCTTGAAATGAATTATATTTGCATATAGGTATGATGGGTATACTGGGTATGTATATTCAATTATTTTATTGCATACATTTTAAGGTTTTAAAAGAATCATTTAAAGGGCTAAATGTGTGAAGGAACATAAGCTGATTGTGTGCGTTTGCGGGAAGTTTGCACAGGTGAGCTTATTTCCCGCAATGTAAAAAGCTGCGGTCATCATACCACACATGCTCTGGCTGATTGACAGGCGAGGAATGTGTAATGTTACATACAGCAATAGACATACAGGGTCCACTGCCGTTTGTCGCAAAGCCTTACTGACAGATTCTCAAATTGAGAACATTGTCCGCACGACTTTAGCAAATGGGTTCCAAAGTCTTTTCAATTCCGTTTCAATCCGATTTGTCAAGGTTTCCATCTAAAACCGAGAAGTAAAGTGCAGGAAATAAATTTCCATAAGAAGAAAGTGACCGCGAGTGGTCACTGTAAATCATGTTTAAAATGACAACAATGCAGTAACTTACCATCACAAAAATGTGAGTAAATCCAGTTTTATTGATCACTTTATGATTTTTCATCTAACCCTGCATTTTGAGAATATTGTTTTAGAAAACTGCCCTACTTCTTGTGTGATTTTACTAATGGAGAATGGTTCGACTTATGCATTCTTTACTATAGCATCTGCATGCTTTTGGGTTTGTGCAATGAGTGCCATTCTATCCCTATTAGGTATATTAATTTTTTTATGCAAGGTAGTATCCACAGCGGTCTCAGATGTCTCAGTTCAAACTGGGCTCTCAGCTATAGGGAACCAATCTGCTCTACAATCACTAAAAGTGTCACTACAGGGGAGGGCATTATGGGGGGGGGGGGGTAAACGCCACATATTTGTACAGGAAGGATATACAAGTAAATATCCTCTTATGCGGACTAACAAATGGGGAAGGATGACTCAAAGTTACAAAGAAGCAGCTACTTTTGTCCTACGTGGCTGCCAGCCCAGGGTTTGCACATTGCAAACAGAAAGGGAAAAAACAGACACAAAAGGGTAGGATGTTCCAGCCGACCCACGCTCTCCAAACTGTGGTTTTCTTCCATGTAGATACACACGTGGTGGGAGTGTTAGTCAGGTGCTCAGGGAATAGCCCCTGGATAGGTTAAATTCAAATGTGACATCACACAATCCCGGCACTGAAGAAACTACGACTAACATTTCAAGGCAAAGTCAGTTCAACTTAATTAAGATAAAAACACACAGGAAAACAGCAGTATCCAGTGACATATAAGCAAGGTGATAGAGGACCTTAGCCCACCAGTAACAAACGTTAGTAAGCTATGCACTCAAGTGAGACACATTATGAGTACTAGCGCAGCAAAGGGGGTAAGTCACGCAGCAATGGCAGCAAATTGTAAATATATTTGTATATGATTATACACATATATATTTATGTGTTAATATGTGTAAATACATATATTAACACACACACACACACATATATATATATATATATATATATATATATATATATATATATATAAAATAATATACATATATATATACTGGGAACACACAGTTCACATAAAAACAAGCAAAAGTAATCTCGTAATAGAGTCTGATACTAGCAAGCAAAAGAAAAATGTTACTCCTTAAAGGCCTAACAAATAAATATAAACCAATTCACAAAACACAGTTGCCTGCTTAATCAGCAAAGTATCACCAGATTAAAAAAAAGGGTAGGAATACAATGTATAAACAAATACAAATTTATTAAACACAGTTCCTATATACAAATAAGACCACTGGTGGTATATAGTTTCTAAAATACAATTAAATAAAAATTAAAAAAAAACAGCTTAAGGAGGTCCTTGATATAAAGTGTGAAAGATTTTAAGTGCAGTATTATGACTGGTATAGTGCCCGGTTTAACCACTATTATTTGAGGTAAATTCACTTCAAGTCTTTTTAATCCGTGGTTGCTTATAGCCTTATGTGTCTATTACATGTAGTCATAGGACAGTTATTATATCCAATAAGCAAAGGGACGGGTATCTTTGTACTTTGTTAATCCTCACACTCCTGTACCTGTTTAGTCCGTAGAGGGTTTACGGGTTTGCGGCTTCTGGATCACTTTGTCAGAAACCTCTGCTCCGTATACTACTTAGCCCTCATTCACAACATACCTCTTTTTTAGTTTGTACTCGGCAGATCTATGTGGGATAATAGGTGAACCATTTCAGCGTGTTTGGGGTGTGTATGGTTGTGCGTGACGTCCTGTCAACATAACCAACCTCGATCTTAATCCTCGTTTTATTTTGGTAGCAGATAACAGAAATAGGACAGGGCGCTCTGTATTCTGTTTCTATAACAGATCAGCCGTCCAAGTAGAATATCACCATCTACGCATTTCAGCCGTAAGGCATTTATCAAGATGATCAAATGTGGTTAACCTCTTCTTTAATTACAGGGTCAATTTCTCTATGCAGTCATTAGCACCTTTAGCCATTTACTATGTAACTATGGTACCAATCCCATCAGAAACATATTATTAGCTGTGATACGTTGATTACGTTGACAGGACGTCACGCACAACCATACACACCCCAAACATGCAGAGACGGTTCACCTGCTATCCCACATAGACATGCCGAGTACAAACTAAAAAAGAGGTATGTTGTGAACAGGGGCAAATTACGATCCAGAGCAGAGGTTTCTGACAAAGTGATCCAGAAATCGCAAACCCTTTAACCCTCTATGGACTAAACAGGTACAGTGTGGGGATTAACAAGGTACAAAAATACCCGTCCCTTTGCTTATTGGATATAATAACTGTCCTATGACTACATGTAATAGACACATAAGGATATAAACAACCAAGGATTAAAAAGACTTGAAGTGAATTTACTGCAAATAATAGTGGTTAAACCGGCCACTATACCGGTCATAATACTGCACTAAAAATCTATTGCAGTTTATATCAAGGACCTCCGTAACCCCTTAATGACCGGACCATTTTTCAATTTTCTTACCCTTAATGACAATGGCTATTTTTACATTTCTGCAGTGTTTGCGTTTAGCTGTAATTTTCCTCTTACTCGTTTACTGTACCCACACATATTATATACCGTTTTTCTCGTCATTAAATGGACTTTCTGAAGATACCATTATTTTCATCATATCTTATAATTTACTAAAAAAAAAAAGATAAAATATGAGGAAAAAATGGAAAAAAACACACTTTTTCTAACTTTGACCCCCAAAATCTGTTACACATCTACAACCACCAAAAAACACCCATGCTAAATAGTTTCTAAATTTTGTCCTGAGTTTAGAAATACCCAATGTTTACACGTTCTTTGCTTTTTTTGCAATTTATGGGGCAATAAATACAAGTAGCACTTTGCTATTTCCAAACCACTTTTTTTCAAAATGAGCGCTAGTTACTTTGGAACCCTGATATCTGTCAGGAACACCTGAATATCCCTTGACATGTATATATTTTGTTTTAGAAGACATCCCAAAGTATTGATCTAGGCCCATTTTGGTATATTTCATGCCACCATTTCACCGCCAAATGCGATAAAAAAAAAAAAAAAGTTCACTTTTTCACAAATTTTGTCACAAACTTTAGGTTTCCCACTGAAATTATTTACAAACAGCTTCTGCAATTATGGCACAAATGGTTGTAAATGCTTCTCTGGGATCCCCTTTGTTCAGAAATAACAGACTTATATGGCTTTGTGGTTGCTTTTTGGTAATTAGAAGGCCGCTAAATGCCGCTGCGCACCACACATGTTTTATGCACAGGAGTGAAGGGGTTAATTACGGAGCTTGTAGGGAGCTTGTAGGGTTAATTTTAGCTTTAGTGTAGTGTAGTAGACAACTCCAAGTATTGATCTAGGCCCATTTTGGTATATTTTATGCCACCATTTCACCGCCAAATGCGAGCAAATAAAAAAAAAACCTTTACATTTTTCACAATTTTAGGTTTCTCACTGAAATTATTTACAAACAGCTTGTGCTATTATGGCAGAAATTGTTGTAAAAGCTTCTCTGGGATCCCCTTTGTTCAGAAATAGCAGACTTATATGGCTTTGGCGTTGCTTTTTGGTAATTAGAAGGCCGCTAAATGCTGCTGCGCACCACACGTGAATTATGCCCAGCAGTGAAGGGGTTAAATTAGGTAGCTTGTAGGGAGCTTGCAGGGTTAATTTTAGAGATCAGCCTCCCACCTGACACATCCCACCCCCTGATCCCTCCCAAACAGCTCTCTTCCCTCCCCCACCCCACAATTGTTACCGCCATCTTAAGTACTGGCAGAAAGTCTGCCAGTACTAAATAAAAGAGTTTTTTTAAATGGCCAAACTATTTAAATGTTATTTATAACTTTTATTTGTATTTTTTATACAAATTTATTTCTGTAGTGTAGCAGCCCCCCCACAATACCCCCGCCCCCTCCCCCTCCCAGATCCTTTTATATGTAAAAAAAAAAAAAAATGTAACTTTTTTTTTTTTACTTTTTTTTTCCCCCTTCCTTCATTGGTGTCAGTGTGGTAATGCGCGCACGTGCACGCGCATCCACGTGCACGCGCGCGCGCATCGTGCACGTGTGTGCGCGCATCGTGCACGCGCGCACACACGCTCCCTCCTCCCACAGGGCAAAGGCACCATCGGCACCATCACTACCGGTGCAGAGAGGGCCACAGAGTGGCTCTCTCTGCATCGGAGGCTTGTAAAGGGGTATTGCAGGATGCCTCCATATCGAGGCATCACTGCAATACCCTCAGAGCTGCTGGAAGTGATTGTGATCACTTCCAGCACTCTGTTAGACAACTGACGTACCAGGTACGTCCATTGTCATTAACTGCTTGTTAATGCATGACATACCTGGTACGTCAGTTGTCATTAAGGGGTTAAGCTGCTTTTTTTGTGGATACATTGTATTCCTACCCTTTTTTTATTCTGGTAAAACTTTGCTGATTATGCGCAAGCAACTGTGTTTGGTGAACACAGTTCACATAGACTCCAATGTGCCTTTTTTTCTAATACCCCCACACCTGTCAACTTTATCCCCCCAAAACTGCCTGGTGCAGTTCTTTTATTAAAAAATAAAATTGCTACCATTTTTATTTTTTAATGAAATACACACCACTGTTTGGGGCACATCTATAAAATTAACTAGAGATCTGATCTCTGGTTAATTTTATAATTTTATAAGTAATAATAGCTTCACAAATCAAGATAGGTAGTCACTGAGCACTATTAGTCTTGAGAAAGGCCTAGTCTAGGCCGAAACGTGTTGGCATACTGGTGAGCTTGGTTTTAATTACCTATATTATATATCATATACAGTGTTGCACTATTTGTTACTCTTTTGTTCCCTTTTAGGTATTTTATCGATGTATTTGTTTGTTATGGATCTTACCAAGGATTTTTAACATCTGAATTAAGGATTTGTTTTCACTAGATCTTTAGTGCTTTTTAATATTATCACTGATTTTCTATTTTTGTCTTTTGATATTTTTGTCTTTTGATTTTTGTCTTTTGATTTTTGACCTTTGTTTATCATTTGAATTCAAGTTTTCCACGTGGATTTTTTCACAAGTTATTTTTATTTTTATACACCTCACGGATTTACAATTTTTTAATTTAGCAGCTGAACCACAATAATTTGACCCACTCAACGTTTACATTCTACTATTATTGACTTCACGTTATATTTCTACACGTCACTTTGGAGGAAACACTACTGGATTCACTTACATATTACCGGTTGAACATTTGAACATTTTTTATGTACGCCAATTTTTGTGAACACTATTTTTTGTGAATGCTATTTTTCTTTGTTGAAAGCTATTGTGTGCACTCAATCACTCACTTAGGTTGTTTATATTATTGAATGTACATGTCCTTCTAACTCCTCATCACTGGCTCACTAAGTCAACGTCACATGCTATACTCCATTGGATATTTTTAGATATTTTTAGATTTGTTTATTATATATTTTTTTGTTAAGTCAGACATGGATCCATGCGTCTGATTGCCATTTGTAAATTTTTATATGTATTAAAATGTACCTTTTACTAGCCTTTTAAGCTTTTTAGCGCTTACTCTCTCCCCATTTTAACTATTTGTATATCTGTCAGGGAGAAATAGCATATGGTACTAGTGAAGAATCAAGCATGAAGTGTGATGCTGATGAATCTAAAAGTAAAAGCAAGAAAAAATATGTAGGAAGAAAGGAAGTTGGAACACAGAGCAAAGCGGAAGAAAATTGAGGGAGAGATGAGAGGAAAAAATGGGTTATGAAGCGGGGGGAAGGGGGGTACAAGTTTGATCTGGGCAATCTCCCATTTATCCTCATGTATGCAATCCTAATTAACTGTAATTACTAACTGGATATCAGTTCCACAATATTAGGTAGTAGCATTCACATGTAGAATGTATTGTTATGAAATATTATCTTGTTTTATCCTTAAACAATTATATCCTACAAGGGAAAGTAATTTGCTTGTCCTGACTTGCCAGGAGAGTACATGGGGATATCTGTTGATTTCCAGTTATGTACTATGAGAGAACGGACACTATTTATGCCAATCTGACTAAGATGTAGTCTAAGTTTATAGGAACATTTGGGTGTGTAATTGAGTAAAGCTATTAATGGTGTAAATGTGAAGGTATATCCTTGTAGATTGCTAGAAATGTTTTCTATTGATTCATAAAATGGATGGAGGACAGAGCAGAACCACCAAATGTGGGTCTTAGTGCCCTTTTCTCTGCATCCCTGCCAGTAACATGAGGCTCTTCAATACAAAACTTGTAGGTGAGCTGGAGTTACACATGCGGCAGGGTGTGCAGGGAGGAATATGAATAGTGCTGTCCAGAAACACAATACATGTTCCTCCCTGCACACCCTGCAGCATGTGTAACTCATAAGTCTCCAGGAAAACATGGCTGAGGTGGCAACCCTAGCTGGAGTTAGATACAGCGTAAAAGCAATATATTATTATATTCTCAAATTTGCGGGGATACAGAAGGTATAAGGGTAGATTAAAATCTTTGAGAATCTATAACCATCTCCTCCTTCCACTTCTGCTTATAGTTTGGTTGAGTTTCAGTCAGACTGTTATCTAAGGTACATTTAGACAGTTCTACCATACCCTAGGTAATGATATTCTGCTGGCACAGATGTTCAAAGTGCGTGAGATTTTGCTGGAAATTTAAATAATGTTGTGATGTTTGTAAAAACTGCTACAGTTGGGTGTATTTTAACCAAAAATTATAATAACCCCCATCTATATTATTGTGGGGTTTTTTTAAGTTTAAAAACGTGTAAAACATTTGGTAAGAGGGGTTTAATGTCAAACCTCTGTGATAGCTTTAGGTCCCAAGATCGTGTCCAATCCACCCAAGGATTGAACATTGTGTAAAGCAGAGGACAGTGAGGATCTGGGGATAGATTTTGTATAAACTTGTCGCCTGAAGAAACATTGTATAAAGGTTTTGTATATAGGATTTCATAGGTCGCACAGTTTTTTTTAGAATGAGTAAGTCAATGATTACCCAGACTTTGTCGTTCCCCTTTACATACCTAAAAATTCTCTGTAATATAGTAGTGTGATAGTATTTGTGGATGCTCAGAACACTCAAACACCCCTTATCTCTGGGTCGATACAATGAGACAAGCGAGGTCTCAACTTCCTCCAAATAAAATAATTCAGAATAGATTGTAGTTTTTGAAGATATCTAAAGGGCAGCGTGATTGGCACTGTTTGGAGCATGTAAAGAATCCTCATCAAGATAGTCATTTTAATATCCTGTATTCATCCCCACCAAGATGATAATTTATTTTGCCTTGCCCTGCAATCAGAGAAGGGGTTTATAATTTAGAAAAAACTTGTTGAGATCTGACGCAAGGATTGCACCCAGGTATTTTATGGATGTCAGTTGTAATTGGTAAGGAAATACTGCCCCCAAGGCCAGAAAACTGATAGTCTATGGAATCCCCGGAACTCGTAAAGAAGAACTGGGTGACATGATGGTTAAAAGGACATCATCAGCATATAAACTTATGTTATGTTCATTTTGTCCATTATGCATGCCCTTAATGTCAGTATTTCCTCTGATGTGTGCTACTAATGATTCCATAGAAGGGATATGTAGGATTGGAGAGAGGGAAGACATTCCTGTCCGAGGGGTAAAGTGTATAGATTGAATACGCTGGATGTCATTCACGGTCCTAACCTAAAACCTTTAAAAGATGCTTGCAGGAAGGGCCAATCAAGCCTATCAAAGGCCTTCTCTATATCAGTGGAGACCACGATTGCCTCAAGGTTGGATAGCTTTCCATAGTCCATCAGGAATAAAACCCAGTTGGTGTTATTCCTGGCCTCCCTGTGAGGAACAAAGCTTGTTCAATTAATATGAATAATCTGGGATAGTACTCCATTTAGTATTATCAATTGGGTAGTAATTACCAGAATTTAAAGGCAATTGACTGGGGTTGGGTAGCACAGTTACATTTTGGTGGATAAATGACCTGATCATCTTTGATGTATGTCTTCATAACTGATTCAGGAGATAAACTAGATGACAAATTGTATATTGTAAAGCTTGTTGTACTATGACCTGAACAGTTTAGCTATGCTCAGACTGACATGCATTTGTTTGGGGACAATAGTTTGTAAAAATTGGTGTTATATACCTTTAGTTCAGTGCCCTAGCTAATAGTATTCCATGCGTATTGCCTTCAGAAAAATATTGTTTTTGTGAGATAAAGAGCTTTTGTTTGTGCTTTCTATTTATTTGTGGACTTGCTGTGTCCTCCTGTAGGCTGGGCAAAAAAGGGAAACATTATACTGTATTTTAGTTGCTTAGAAATGTCATCCAAATTTTTCAATATTTTATATGTAATCACTTGATTTCTTTTAGAGACTTTTCAGGCAAGAAGGGAACCCCCATCTCTAGAAGATACTTAGATATTGTGTTATGTTGTGAGAAACTAAGATTTCCTTCTCTAAGATAAGATGAGGGGGCTAAAATCAGCAAATATTTGAATGGTGTCATTATCAATTTTGATATGGTTTGAATTTCTCACTGCATCAAGGATCTTTTTCTTTATCTTTAAATTTATAGAATTTGGGGATGACATCCCGTGGTGGGTCAGATTCTTTAGAAAGAATGCACCTGAACTAATTGAAGCTCTGAGTCAACTGTAGTGCCCATGAGTTTAGTGAACAGTCTCTGGAGATAAGAGTTCAACTGGCAAGCTGAGATTGCTTCGGGAACTCCAGATCATTTAACTAATTTTTTAAATCAGGAAGGCAATTAAGTCAGTAAATCTTCCCGGCAAATCCTTCCTACCCGGACGTGTGTACTGTCCGTTCCATGTGATTCACGGAGGACCAATCGGGTAGCCGGGTCATGGGGGGAGTGTTTCTTCTGCGGTTCTTTGCTGGAGCCAATAGTATCCACACTGGATGGTCAATATCTACGCGTTTCAGCACTAAGTGTGCACCTTTATCAAGGCTGTATCGGGTAGGAAGGATTTGCCGCGAAGATTTAACGGCAAGACACCAACCGGAGAGGAGATTTATTCCTTGCTATACCTAAATACAGAGGCAACCTTCCCATAACCCATCAACGCCAGAGGAGGTAAGGGATATCGGAAGTCCGGTAATGGGGAGCATCATTTTATTTCTCTTTACTTATGAAGTTTTAACCGCTTTGAAATACAGAGAACTTTTAACAGCAAAAAACCTTTTTGGATACAGTTTTCAATATAGTTGTGGCCACAACTTATGACTTTGTCTTCATCAGATCATCACAGATCGATCAGTACAAGCACAACCTATATATACTTATTTGTCATCCTGTTCAGGAACTTTTAGGATATATGTATAACTTGTATGCTTAGTTGGAAATCCTTTTTACAATACAACAGCTGCTATATGTTGCAACATTAGAATCCTTGTATATGTTACAAATGTTTTATATTGTCACAGCTTTAACTGTTTATTTTTAATATAGTAAAGTATACATTTTTAAACCGTATCCGTTTCTACTTATACTACAGTGGGTTGAAAACGAAGTTACACATATTATATAATTGATATTTGGTACCAGAGATATCATTATTTATGCTAACAAATTTGCTCCATTTCTTTTGTATAACAGTGAGCTAAATAGAAATTATACACACAATATACTTGTCTACTATTAACAGATATATTAGCACAGACACTACATTACCCATTCATAGAATAAACACATTGCACTACCCAAACCTGGTCTTAGAATACTAAACCCTGATTCACTTCTATATACAAGATTTGGACACATAAGTTATACTTTTCGCTTTCTAGTGCACATACTAAAGAGGAAATATTCCAGCGCTATAAAAACACATCCTTTCACTGAACACTTTTTTCACATATTTACCTAAGATCCAGATAAACACCTCATACAAATTACCGCTAAAAGGAAATTGATTTAAAACTACACTCAAATTGCACAAGCCATACCCATCATGGCTGGCAAGCAAAAATCATCGGACAGAAACAAGAAACAGGCAGCAGAGGTGCACCCAGAGCCAACCTCTCCTGGCCAAAGAGACATCAGTTTAGAACCACCTCCAGATCTACTCCAGGATCTTAAGGCTTTCTTTCTCCCCAAAATGGAGACATTACAGGCGGGAATGGACACTCTCACTACTGATATACGCCAATACTCCACCAGACTCCAACATGCAGAGCAGAGGATATCTGATGTAGAGGATTCTCAACAAACATCTACTATAGCTGTGCAACGCCTAGAACACCATAACTCACTGCTACAGGACAAGCTCGATGACCTTGAGAACCAATCCCGACGTAACAATTTAAGGATTGTAGGGGTCCCAGAGTCGATTAAAAACAAGGATCTCATAGAGTTCACAGCTTATACGCTACCTAAATTGCTGAAGATGGACCAAGAAACCATGCCCCTTGACATAGAATGGGCGCACAGAATAGGCCCAGAACACTTATCTGCTAAACCCAACCAAAGACAGAGACAAGTCATCTTCAAGCTACTCAGATATCAAGAGAAGATGGCGGTCCTAAAGGCATACAGATCCCAATCTGATCTTCTCTTTGAAGGTCACAAACTCTTACTCTTCCAGGACTTCTCTGCTGAAGTGGCTAGAAAATGGAAGGAGTTTGCTCCCCTCTGTTCTAAACTTCACTCCATGGGTTGACAAGCTTCACTTCTCTACCCTGCCAAACTGAGACTGACATCACCTGAAGGCACCAAGTTCTTCACGACCCCACAAAAGCTCCAGGAGTTTCTTGACGCCAAAGCTTGCAATGGAGAGAGTTGAGAAGAGCATGCGTTTAAATGTTTACCACCTTATCCTATCCATTGATAAAATGGGTAGCAGAACACATAGATCACTAATGTTGCCTAATCTAAAGTCTAAGTATTTGATTTTACTTGTTTGGGTTTTTCTTCTCACTGTTATTGTAGTTTTCAGGCTGTTTATATTTATATGCCATCTGGCACTGAAATCAACCTTCCACCTATCCCACAGGTGTTGTCCTACCCTCCTACCCCTGAGTGTGATTGATTCATGTTGCCCTCTCTTGTCTCCCCCCCCCCCACACCTCATCATGTTATGTGTAATGTTAATTGCAATGTTGCCAGAATATCACAGTTGTGTTATTTTTCCTCTTTAGTTCATTTGAGGAGCACCCGGATTCCGCCCAGGCACCTGAATGGGGAGAGCATGGATTGTAAGTCAATACCACATCGGACATACACACCTCAGCCACATATACCTAATTTCACTAACCCTACTTGTCTACTCTTGACTCCCCCGACTGACATTGTCATCACCCCCTAAATTCAATGACCAGAGACAGTATAGTTCCGCAACCTACACATTCATTACTAGATACCAGTCACACTTATCCCTCATCTCTCAACACCATGTCACACCCGCTTAAGATAGTATCCTGGAATGTGGGAGGTATTACCTCCCCGGCCAAGCGTAGCATGGTGCTGCAACACCTGAAACGTCTCCATACAGACGTTGCCCTATTGCAAAAGACACATCTCACGGAAGTGGAACATGAGAAATTACAGTGCTGTTAGGTAGGCAAGGCCTATTATACCCCCACAGAGGGACGGAAAAGAGGAGTAGCGATATTAGTTAAAAAGGGTCTCTCAGTCCAAATTAATCCCATCACAAAAGATCAGGGAGGCAGATAAATCATAGCCAGCCTGCACCTAGATAATCAATCGTTCATTTTAGTCAATATTTATGGCCCTAACCAACTAAACCCACAATTCTGGCACACTATTCAGACTATTCTGGCCCTGAATGCAGACAAACCATTACTCCTAGGAGGGGACTTCAACTTGGCACAAGACTTACCACTGGACCGCAGGGCATATTCACATACAAATTGGCAGGAAAAACTCTATGCCAAAAAAAAGGAAAAAGGAAACGGCAATTGTTACTGCCTTTAAGACCTCACTAGGCCTCATGGACCCATGGCACTCACACACCCAACCAGGAGAGACTTTACATGTGTTTCAAAAACACACAAAACACTATCCCGCATTGACTATTTTCTATGCTCAAAACAACTACACACGCAAATACATCACACGGATATCTCGGACATCATAATTTCAGACCATGCACCCATATGGCTGCAATTTGGCCCTCGACCCAGCACTCACACCCATGAGAACTGGAGATTCCCAACCAATTTGTATCACAACATTGAGTTCAGACAGCACTTAAAAACTCACTGGGAGGAATATTGTAATTTTAACACCCAACACTTCAACAACCCAGGGGTGTTTTGGGGAGCATCCAAGGCGGTCATGCAAGGCCAAATCACCAGCTTCACAGCACACTATAATGCCAAACGGAAAAAGTTAACAACCGTCACCACTGCAGAAGTCACAACTGCATATAATCAATACTTAGCCCACCCTTCCCCCCGACATAGACATAATTACTATGAGAAAAAGAAACTAAAGGAGGATGCTCTGGCTCAACAGGACCACCTTTTCCAAACACATAGAAAAGGCAAGTTTTACAGATTTGGGGACAAGACAGGGAGACTTTTAGCCAACATGGTTAAACTGACCAATCCCAAATCAATCATCCCTTCCATTCAAGTGCAGGGGACATACTGTTCAGACACTCATTCAATCACAACCAAATTTTTAAACTTCTATTCCACACTCTACATGGCCCAACCATGCACACAGAGTGACAAAGACCATTTTTGGGACAGGATTACTCACCCCACCTTTAGTATAGAAAACCTAGAGAAACTTAATGCCCCAATTCAGGCGTCAGAAGTCGTAAGAGCAATCAAGATAGCCAAACTGGGTAAAACTCCAGGTCCTGACAAATTACCAATTAAATACTACAAACTCTTGCAAAAGAAACTCAGTCCCCTACTGGCACAAACCTTCACGGCCTACCTGCAGGGCTCACTTACACCCCCAACTGACTTTGCAGATGCGCTTATGTGTCTAATCTTGAAGCCAGGTAGGGACCCGACGATTCCAGCCTCCTATAGACCAATAGCACTCTTGAACAATGAGTACAAATTATTTACTGTCATTCTGGCAGGTAGACTAGCAGCTGTACTAGGTACGGTCATACATAAAGACCAGACAGGCTTCATGAAACACCGTTCTACGGTCGCCAACATTCGCAGGACTCTAGCGGTTATAGATCACTATTGGTCGGAGGGAGACAGGGGTAACAATGACAATCAAGTTGACACTGAGACACCTCAAGAGGCATGCCTCCTCTCTGTTGATGCCGAAAAGGCATTCGACAGGGTGGAGTGGGACCATCTCCTGACCACCCTGGGAAAATTTGGCATAACTGGGAATTTTCATAATCTAATACAAAAATTATACCACAATCCACGCACTTCAATTATAGTGAATGGCTCGGTGTCTCACCCCTTCTCTCTGGGACGGGGAACTAGACAGGGATGCCCCCTTTCCCCCCTCTTATTCAATTTAGCGATAGAGCCCTTAGCCATATATATAAGAAACATGACACCAGCACTGAAGATAGGATCCCACTCAATGCATCTATCACTATACGCTGACGACCTACTCTTATATGTAAGTAATCCAAGCATCAACATCCCCAAACTTGTCTCTATTTCTCCAACATTGGTGTGTCCGGTCCACGGCGTCATCCTTACTTGTGGGATATTCTCTTCCCCAACAGGAAATGGCAAAGAGTCCCAGCAAAGCTGGTCACATGATCCCTCCTAGGCTCCGCCCACCCCAGTCATTCTCTTTGCCGTTGCACAGGCAACATCTCCACGGAGATGGTTAAGAGTTTTTTGGTGTTTAAATGTAGTTTTTATTCTTCTATCAAGTGTTTGTTATTTTAAAATAGTGCTGGTATGTACTATTTACTCTGAAACAGAAAAGGATGAAGATTTCTGTTTGTAAGAGGAAGATGATTTTAGCAGACAGTAACTAAAATCGGTTGCTGTTTCCACATAGGACTGTTGAGATGAAGTAACTTCAGTTGGGGGAAACAGTTAGCAGACTTTTCTGCTTAAGGTATGACTAGCCATATTTCTAACAAGACTGTGTAATGCTGGAAGGCTGTCTTTTACCCTCATGGGGACCGGTAAGCCATTTTCTTAGTCAAAAACAAACAGAATAAAGGGCTTATTATGGGCTAAAAAACTGGTAGACATTTTTATGGGCTAAATCGATTGCTTTATTTGTGCATATTATTCAAATTTAGGCTAACAATTGACATTTATAATCTTGGGGAACGTTTATAAAACGGCAGGCACTGTATTGGACACCTTTTTCAGTCAGGGGGCCTTTCTAGTCATAGACTGAGCCTCATTTTCGCGCCATTAATGCGCAGTTGTTTTTTGAGAACAGGGCATGCAGATGCATGTGTGTGGATCTAAGAATCTCTGAAAAAGCTTTTAGAGGGCGTCATTTGGTATCATATTCCCCTCAGGGCTTGGTTGGGTCTTAGCAAAGACTGTATCTGGGACTGTATAGGGGTTAAATTGAAAAACGGCTCCAGTTCCGTTATTTTAAGGGTTAAAGCTCTGAAATTTGGTGGTAATTTTTGAACAATTCCTTCATACTTTTTCACATATTCAGTAATAAAGTGTTTTCTGTTTGAAATTTAAAGTGACAGTAACGGTTTTATTTTAAAACGTTTTTTGTGCATTGTTGACAAGTTTAAGCCTGTTTAACATGTCTATACCTTCAGATAAGCTATGTTCTATATGTATGAAAGCCAATGTGTCTCCCCATTTAAATTTATGTGATAATTGTGCCATAGCGTCCAAACAAAGTAAGGACAGTACTGCCACAAATAATGATATTGCCCAAGATGATTCCTCAAATGAGGGGAGTAAACATGATACTACATCATCTCCTACTGTGTCTACACCAGTTTTGCCCATGCAGGAGGCCCCTATTACATCTAGTGCGCCAATACTTATTACCATGCAACAATTAACGGCTGTAATGGATAACTCCATAGCAAATCTTTTATCCAAAATGCCTACTTATCAGAGAAAGCGCGATTGCTCTGTTTTAAACACTGAAGAGCAAGAGGACGCTGATGATAATTGTTCTGTCATACCCTCACACCAATCTGAAGGGGCCATGAGGGAGGTTTTGTCTGAGGGAGAAATTTCAGATTCAGGAAAAATTTCTCATCAAACTGAATCTGATGTTGTGACATTTAAATTTAAATTAGAACATCTCCGCGCACTGCTTAAGGAGGTGTTATCTACTCTGGATGATTGTGACAATTTGGTCATTCCAGAGAAATTATGCAAGACAGACAGGTTCCTAGAGGTTCCAGTGCCCCCCGACGCTTTTCCTATACCCAAGCGGGTGGCGGACATAGTAAATAAAGAGTGGGAAAAGCCTGGCATACCTTTTGTTCCTCCCCCTATATTTAAGAAATTATTTCCTATGGTCGACCCCAGAAAGGACTTATGGCAGACAGTCCCCAAGGTCGAGGGGGCAGTTTCTACTCTAAACAAACGCACTACTATTCCTATCGAAGATAGTTGTGCTTTCAAAGATCCTATGGATAAAAAATTGGAAGGTTTGCTTAAAAAGATTTTTGTACAGCAAGGCTACCTTCTACAACCAATTTCATGCATTGTTCCTGTCACTACGGCAGCGTGGTTCTGGTTCGAGGAACTAGAAAAGTCGCTCAGTAGAGAAACTCCATATGAGGAGGTTATGGACAGAGTTCACGCACTTAAATTGGCTAACTCTTTACTT
Organism: Bombina bombina; assembly: GCF_027579735.1. Taxonomy (NCBI): domain Eukaryota; kingdom Metazoa; phylum Chordata; class Amphibia; order Anura; family Bombinatoridae; genus Bombina; species Bombina bombina. Next base: position 814,040,180 of record NC_069500.1, on the reverse strand, counting down.
TTAGATGCCGCTTTGCAATTAGCAAAATTAGCGGCGAAAAATTCAGGGTTTGCTATTGTGGCGCGCAGAGCGCTTTGGCTAAAGTCTTGGTCAGCGGATGTGTCATCCAAGACAAAATTACTTAACATTCCTTTCAAAGGTAAAACTTTATTTGGACCTGATTTGAAAGAGATTATTTCAGACATCACTGGGGGAAAGGGCCACGCCCTTCCACAGGATAGGTCTTTTAAGGCTAAAAATAAGCCTAATTTTCGTCCCTTTCGCAGAAATGGACCAGCCTCTAATTCTGCATCCTCTAAGCAAGAGGGTAATTCCTCACAACCCAAACCAGCCTGGAAACCAATGCAAGGCTGGAACAAAGGTAAGCAGGCCAAGAAGCCAGCCACTGATAACAAGACAGCATGAAGGAGTAGCCCCCGATCCGGGACCGGATCTGGTGGGGGGCAGACTCTCTCTCTTTGCTCAGGCTTGGACAAGAGATGTTCAGGATCCTTGGGCGCTAGAAATAGTTTCTCAAGGTTATCTCCTGGAATTCAAGGAACTACCCCCAAGGGGAAGGTTCCACAAGTCTCACTTATCCTCAAACCAAATAAAGAGACAGGCATTCTTACATTGTGTAGAAGACCTGTTAAAGATGGGAGTGATACACCCAGTTCCAATAAAGGAACAAGGAATGGGATTTTATTCCAATCTGTTCGTAGTTCCCAAAAAAGAGGGAACGTTCAGACCAATTTGGGATTTGAAGATCCTAAACAAATTTCTCAGGGTACCATCGTTCAAAATGGAAACTATTCGAACGATTCTACCCACCATCCAGGAAAGTCAATTTATGACTACCATGGATCTAAAGGATGCGTACCTACATATCCCTATCCACAAGGAACATCATCAGTTCCTAAGGTTCGCTTTTCTGGACAAACATTACCAGTTTGTGGCTCTTCCATTCGGATTAGCCACTGCTCCAAGGATTTTCACAAAGGTGCTAGGGTCCCTTCTAGCGGTTCTAAGACCAAGGGGCATTGCAGTAGTACCTTACTTGGACGACATTCTAATACAAGCGTCGTCCCTGTCAAAGGCAAAGGCTCATACGGACATTGTTCTAGCCTTTCTCACATCTCACGGATGGAAGGTGAACAAAGAAAAGAGTTCTCTGTCCCTGTCAACAAGAGTTCCCTTCTTGGGAACAATAATAGATTCCTTAGAAATGAGGATTTTTCTGACAGAGGTCAGAAAATCAAAACTTCTAAGCTCTTGTCAAGTGCTTCATTCTGTTCCTCGTCCTTCCATAGCGCAGTGCATGGAAGTAATAGGATTGATGGTTGCAACAATGGACATAGTTCCTTTTGCACGAATTCATCTAAGACCATTACAACTGTGCATGTTCAAACAGTGGAATGGGGATTATACAGACTTGTCTCCAATGATTCAAGTAGATCAAAAGACCAGAGATTCACTCCGTTGGTGGCTGACCCTGGACCATCTGTCCCAGGGAATGAGCTTCCGCAGGCCAGAGTGGGTCATTGCCACGACCGACGCCAGTCTAGTGGGCTGGGGTGCGGTCTGGGAATCCCTGAAAGCTCAGGGTCTATGGTCTCGGGAAGAGTCTCTTCTCCCGATAAACATTCTGGAACTGAGAGCGATATTCAATGCTCTCAGAGCTTGGCCTCAACTAGCAAAGGCCAAATTCATAAGGTTCCAATCAGACAACATGACGACTGTTGCTTATATCAATCATCAAGGGGGAACAAAGAGTTCCCTGGCGATGAAAGAAGTGACCAAAATAATTCAATGGGCGGAGGATCACTCCTGCCACTTGTCTGTGATCCACATCCCAGGAGTGGAAAATTGGGAAGCGGATTTTCTGAGTCGTCAGACATTTCATCCGGGGGAGTGGGAACTCCATCTGGAAATCTTTGCCCAAATAACTCAATTATGGGGCATTCCAGACATGGATCTGATGGCGTCTCGTCAGAACTTCAAGGTTCCTTGCTACGGGTCCAGATCCAGGGATCCCAAGGCGACTCTAGTAGATGCACTAGTAGCACCTTGGACTTTCAACCTAGCTTACGTATTCCCACCGTTTCCTCTCATTCCCAGGCTGGTAGCCAGGATCAATCAGGAAAGGGCCTCGGTGATCTTGATAGCTCCTGCGTGGCCACGCAGGACTTGGTATGCAGACCTGGTGAATATGTCATCGGCTCCACCATGGAAGCTACCTTTGAGACAGGACCTTCTTGTTCAAGGTCCATTCGAACACCCAAATCTGGTCTCCCTCCAACTGACGGCTTGGAGATTGAACGCTTGATTCTATCAAAGCGTGGGTTTTCAGATTCGGTGATAGATACTCTGGTTCAGGCCAGAAAACCTGTAACTAGAAAAATTTACCATAAAATATGGAAAAAATATATCTGTTGGTGTGAATCCAAAGGATTCCCATGGAATAAGATAAAAATTCCTAAGATTCTCTCCTTTCTTCAAGAAGGTTTGGAGAAAGGATTATCTGCAAGTTCCCTAAAGGGACAGATCTCTGCTTTATCTGTCTTACTACACAAAAGACTGGCAGCTGTGCCAGATGTTCAAGCATTTGTTCAGGCTCTGGTTAGGATCAAGCCTGTTTACAGACCTTTGACTCCTCCCTGTAGTCTAAATCTAGTTCTTTCAGTTCTTCAAGGGGTTCCGTTTGAACCCTTACATTCCATAGATATTAAGTTACTGTCTTGGAAAGTTTTGTTTTTGGTTGCAATTTCTTCTGCTAGAAGAGTTTCAGAGTTATCTGCTCTGCAGTGTTCTCCTCCTTATCTGGTGTTCCATGCAGATAAGGTGGTTTTGCGTACTAAGCCTGGTTTTCTTCCTAAAGTTGTTTCTAACAAAAATATTAACCAGGAGATAGTTGTACCTTCTTTGTGTCCGAATCCAGTTTCAAAGAAGGAACGTTTGTTACACAATTTGGACGTTGGCCGTGCTCTAAAGTTCTATTTAGAGGCTACTAAAGATTTCAGACAAACATCTTCCTTGTTTGTTGTTTATTCTGGTAAAAGGAGAGGTCAAAAAGCGACTTCTACCTCTCTTTCCTTTTGGCTTAAAAGCATCATCCGATTGGCTTATGAGACTGCCGGACGGCAGCCTCCTGAAAGAATCACAGCTCACTCCACTAGGGCTATGGCTTCCACATGGGCCTTCAAGAACGAGGCTTCTGTTGACCAGATATGTAAGGCAGCGACTTGGTCTTCACTGCACACTTTTGCCAAATTTTACAAATTTGATACTTTTGCTTCTTCGGAGGCTATTTTTGGGAGAAAGGTTTTGCAAGCTGTGGTTCCTTCCGTTTAGGTGACCTGATTTGCTCCCTCCCTTCATCCGTGTCCTAAAGCTTTGGTATTGGTTCCCACAAGTAAGGATGACGCCGTGGACCGGACACACCAATGTTGGAGAAAACAGAATTTATGCTTACCTGATAAATTACTTTCTCCAACGGTGTGTCCGGTCCACGGCCCGCCCTGGTTTTTTTTAATCAGGTCTGATGAATTATTTTCTCTAACTACAGTCACCACGGTATCATATGGTTTCTCCTATATATATTTCCTCCTGTCCGTCGGTCGAATGACTGGGGTGGGCGGAGCCTAAGAGGGATCATGTGACCAGCTTTGCTGGGACTCTTTGCCATTTCCTGTTGGGGAAGAGAATATCCCACAAGTAAGGATGATGCCGTGGACCGGACACACCGTTGGAGAAAGTAATTTATCAGGTAAGCATAAATTCTGTTATTCCATCAGTTTGGACTTATTTCAGGATACAAAGTAAACCTGGAAAAGTCGGAGCTAACTTACCTCACTAAAACGCACCCCCCCACACACCAATGCTAACTAAACTTAGGGTCACGGATGGCTCTTTTAAGTACCTAGGCCTCCGCTTGCATGTCAACCCACGTCTAATTAATAAACTAAATATCCCATTAGTGATCGCACAGATCAGCTCACTACTAAAGGGTTGGGCTAAATTACCAATCTCTTTGGCAGGCCGAGTGAGCCTAATTAAAATGATAGCAATGCCCAAACTGTTGTACCCTCTACAGTTGCTCCCCTTTCTGCTAACGCGGAAGGACTTGGGGAGCATCACTAATGCTTTTGGCACATTCATGTGGAACTCTAAGAAGCACAGAATCAGCAGAATGAAACTGGCACTACCGTTTGACAAAGGGGGATTGAAACTCCCAAATGTTGAGTGGTACAACTGGGCGACACTAGCAAAGCTAGTCTTTGACTGGCTGGCGCGCAAATCAGTGTTTAATGATGAATAGCTCGAGAAATCCTTAGCGCATCCACTCCACCTAGTATTCCTGCCACATGCCCCCCTACACACTCTTCCCGACCACATCAGGGACAACATTTTATTCAAGGACCCACTCAGAGCCTGGAAAAAGCTATGTAGGTGGTGGAAGCTTCCCACTGAAATCACTAGACATCTCCCGTTGCAGGGCAACCCTACTTTTCTTCCGGGCATGACCACCCAAATCTTTGCTATATGGGGGGAGAAGGGCTTAACCACAATCTCACAACTGATAGACCCCCTCACAAACAAACTATTCCCGTTAGCTCACCTACACGACAGATTTGACCTTCCCAGACACAGCACATTTGCATACCTACAGGCCACTCACTATGCATACAAGTTGTTATCTGAAGGGCTCACTGCTAGAAACACCACCCCGGTTGACACTAAATGCTCTTTGACTAAACAAGGGTTGCACTCTATCTCACATATATACGGCTTAATCTTGGAGGGCAAATCCAGTGAAATTCTACAACACTTAAGCGCTAAATGGAAGTGAAATGCCGACATTGACGTTACCGAGGACATGATCTCGGATAGCTTCAAACTAGTAGCTAAAAGTACCCTTGCGACCTCCTATAGGGAGATGCATCTCAGATTTATACACCTAAGTTACATAACCCCTCATTTGCGAGCCAAGTGGGTCTCGGATGCATCAGACATCTGCCTTAAATGCTCCTTCCCCAAACCAGATATTAAGCATTTGTTCTGGAGCTGTCCCAAAATAGCCCAGTACTGGGGTAAAGTCCAGTACTGGCTGTCAAAGATCTGTGGCACAGCTATAGTTCTCACGCTTCAGGATGCCTTCTTCCTCAGGGGACACACACGGTGCACCTCACAGGACCGTTTCTTGAACACTGCCATTCTGATAGCTAGGAAACTAATCTTAAAACAGTGGATCGCGAGTAAACCACCACAGATAGCTCAACTCACTAGCTCCTTGCATGCACAATTACTGATTGAGCAGGCAGACGTTAAAGGAGATCTAGAGAAATGAATCAAAGCTTTCTGCACAAAGTGGCAGCCTTACCTACTGTTCCTGCCTGCCATTATGTGCGCTCAGATACTGACACCCTTTGCCAACAGCACATACCTTATGACAGAGAGGCTGAAAGGAAATTGGTCGGTGGGAAACCTGAATGACACATGACCTCAGGGTACACTCACTTCCTCTTCTGCCTTCCCCTGCCCTTTCACACTAAGAGACTTATACACACTGAATGCCTTTAACATGTGCCACAGAGGGCGGACCGGGTTTCTCCTCACACCCGACAAATTCAGGGATACCACATCTCTACATTTTCGAGACCTGAGCTCTGTTATGTTACTTCGTCATAACTTCTGACTGTATAAACCTACACAAAATGTCTAGGTAAGAATGTAATACATGTCTCCCCTCCCTCTTCTTCTCCTTACTCTTATTCTTAATATACTTTCCTTCACCCCTCCCTACCCCCCCTTCCCCACCCTTCCTTCGCTAAGTACCACTTATTCCCCCTTCCTCCCTTCCCTCTCCCCACTCCCCCTTCTCCATCCCTCTCCTCCCCCCCCCCTCCCTCACCCCCTTTTCCCTGGTTTATTCAAAAATTTAAAATGCCCGGGTGGGTGATAGTCACTTTAGGATCATACCAGACCTGCACGCATACCATGAAGTGAACTTTCCACTATGATGCCGTTATTGTGAAATGCGAATTGTTGCTTTTTCATGTACTTTATTACTTCTTGTGGTGTTGCACCCATCTGGGTTTTTCAATAAATAAATAAATTTAAAAAAAAAAAACTACACTCGAATTGAAAGGACACTAATTTACGGTAAATATATATATATATATATATATATATATATTTCTCCTAAGATTCTTTTTAAAAAATAAGTCACACATATTGCTTTTTGTACACTATTAAATAGATAGTCCAACTCACAGCTCTCCTTTGAGCGCTCCCCACCCCCACTTGTTTCTTCTTTTTTGCACATACCTCTGATATTGGGAGTATATCAGATTTGGGGAAGCACAGTTGAGTCTGATAATAGTACCATCATACACATCCCTATTATTTCATATAGATAACGTTGTGCTCATATTAGTTATTTGAGAGTCAGCACTAATTGTCTGAAATGCAAGTCTATCAAAAGATCTGAGATAAGGAGGCAGTCAACAGAAGCTTAGATACAAGGTAATTACAGAGGTAACAAGTATATTTCTATAACAGTGTTGGTTATGTAAAACTGGGGAATGGTAAATAAAGGGATTATCTATTTTTTAAAACAATAACATATTTGGTATTTACTATCCATTTAAGTGGAGAATTTAAGGCTCTGGGAAGGACATTCATAGGCCTAGATTTAGAGTTTTGTCGGTAACGACCCGCGTAGCTAACGCTGGCTTTTTTCTGGCCGCACCTTTTAAATACCTCTGGTATTGAGAGTTCACAGAATGGCTGCGTTAGGCTCCAAAAAGGGAGCGTACAGGCATATTTACCGCCACTGCAACTCTCGATACCAGAGTTGCTTACGGACGCGGCCAGCTTCAAAAACATGCTCGTGCACGATTCCCCCGTAGAAAACAATGGGGCTGTTTGAGCTGAAAAAAAACCTAACACCTGCAAAAAAAGCTGCGTTCAGCTCCTAACGCAGCCCCATTGTTTGCTATGGGGAAACACTTCCTACGTCTGCACCTAACACTCTAACATGTACCCCGAGTCTAAACACCCCTAACCTTACACTTATTAACCCCTAATCTGCCACCCCCGCTATCACTGACCCCTGCATATTATTTTTAACCCCTAATCTGACGTGCCGTACACCCCCGCCACCTACATTATCCCTATGTACCCCTAATCTGCTGCCCTAACATCGCCGACCCCTATATTATATTTATTAACCCCTAATCTGCCGCCCCCAACGTCGCCTCCACCTAACTACACTTATTAACCCCTAATCTACCGATCGGACCTGAGCGCTACTATAATAAATGTATTAACCCCTAATCCGCCTCACTCCCGCCTCAATAACCCTATAATAAATAATATTAACCCCTAATCTGCCCTCCCTAACATCGCCGACACCTAACTTCAAACATTAACCCCTAATCTGCCGACTGGAGCTCACCGCTATTCTAATAAATGTATTAACCCCTAAAGCTAAGTCTAACCCTAACACTAACACCCCCTAAGTTAAATATAATTTAAATCTAACGAAATAAATTAACTATTATTAAATAAATTATTCCTATTTAAAGCTAAATACTTACCTGTAAAATAAACCCTAATATAGCTACAATATAAATTATAATTATATTATAGCTATTTTAGGATTAATATTTATTTTACAGGTAACTTTGTATTTATTTTAACCAGGTACAATAGCTATTAAATAGTTAAGAACTATTTAATAGCTAAAATAGTTAAAATAATTACAAAATTACCTGTAAAATAAATCCTAACTTAAGTTACAATTAAACCTAACACTACACTATCAATAAATTAATTAAATAAAATACCTACAATTACCTACAATTAAACCTAACACTACACTATCAATAAATGAATTAAATACAATTCCTACAAATAAATACAATTAAATAAACTAACTAAAGTACAAAAAATAAAAAAGAACTAAGTTACAAAAAATAAAAAAATATTTACAAACATTAGAAAAAAATTACAACAATTTTAAACTAATTACACCTACTCTAAGCCCCCTAATAAAATAACAAAGACCCCCAAAATAAAAAAATGCCCTACCCTATTCTAAATTACAAAAGTTCAAAGCTCTTTTACCTTACCAGCCCTGAACAGGGCCCTTTGCGGGGCATGCCCCAAAGAATTCAGCTCTTTTGCCTGTAAAAAAACACATACAATACCCCCCCCAACATTACAACCCACCATCCACATACCCCTAATCTAACCCAAACCCCCCTTAAATAAACCTAACATTAAGCCCCTGAAGATCTTCCTACCTTATCTTTACCATACCAGGTTCACCGATTGATCCAGAAGAGCTCCTCCGATGTCTTGATCCAAGCCCAAGCGGGGGGCTGAAGAGGTCCATGATCCGGCTGAAGTCTTCATCCAAGCGGGAGCTGAAGAGGTCCATGATCCGGCTGAAGTCTTCTATTAACGGCATCTTCAATCTTCTTTCTTCAGGATCCGTGTTCATCCTGCCGACGCGGAACATCCATCTTCACCGACGACTTCCCGACGAATGGGACTTGCCTATCGCCGGTATTACGAGTCTTGGAAGAAGTGAGCGGTAGACCCTCTCCTGTCAAGACTCCTACCGCATTTAAAAGTCAGTAGTTAACAGTTTTATGGGCTAACGCCGGAACATAAAGCTCTTAACTAAAGTGCTACAAATATACTAACACCCATAAACTACCTATTAACCCCTAAACCGAGGCCCCCCACATCGCAAATACTATAATACATTTTTTTTTTTTTTTTTTTTTTTTTTTTTTTATTCTTTATTGATTTTTTCAAAAAGAAAATACAATGTACAAACACCAGTGGGTTACAGTATTTCTAATAAACAAAAGTCGATTCTATCATTCTATTCTGTGTTTACACACAACTGTATCTGAGTTATATTGATCAATTATTCACAGTCCCAATGGTAGGTATTCTGTATTTGTTCTTCTTACAAAAGTATTTCCTGCGTTGTATGATATTACATTAGTCATAACAATTAACTAAACATGAACAAATGAACATTAACATCACTAAATGGATCAACTACTTGCAGTCTTTTATCTTTTTTTTTTTTTTTTTTTTTTTTTTGAGTTTAACAGGCAAGAATATATCATCGTGTTATCCCATTTGGTCGATACATTTTATGCTTCCTATCTTGTCATAAAAGACATTTGTGAGTAACTGTCTTTCCTAAGTTTTTGTTGTTATCTACCTATATATGAATCCCAATAGAACATCATATCATGGAACACTGTCAACCTATTTGTTTTGAGGTAAAAGTACCTCTCTAGCATCAAGGCTCCCCCAACTTTTTCTTTCCACACCTCCACTGTGGGGACTTTATCTGATCTCCACATTGAAGCTATGAGCTGTTTTGCTGTGTTTAACATAACATATATGACATTTCTTCTGATAACACACTGAACGCTTCCCAACACATTAAAAAGGCATTCCAATGGGTCACATGAGACATTACATGACATTGCAATATTTATTTCCTTGACTATATTTTCCCAGAAAGTTTTTATTTTCTCACACGACCACCAGATGTGGCCCATATTACCTGTTTCCTGTTTACATCTCCAGCATTTCTCATTTGCAGATGAAAATAGATATTTCATTCTATTAGGTGTTAAATACCAACGGAAAAGTATTTTATAATTTGTTTCCAGGGCATATGTTGTATGTGCAGAGTGGGCTAAGCTATGATAGATCTTTTCCCAAGCCTTTGGGCTCTGAGCCCCTAGAAGTTCCCTTTCCCACCCTTTTGTGAAATTGTGAGGTTTTGGGGCAGTTGCTATGAGTAGTATGTTGTATATAGATGAAATTAACCCTTTTTGTGGTGTATTTGATATACACATCTTTTCCAAAGGTGTTAATTGTCTCAACAAATTATTCCTATCTCTGTGAGTCATAATGTAGTGATTTACCTGATGGTATCTGAACCATTGGTCAAAGAAGCTAACCCCTGTCTCTTGTAATTCCTTTCTCTGGTTCAATTTCCCTGAGGTGGCTATAAGTGTAACAGGAATATAGTCTCTCAATCCATGTCTACCACATGGCTGATGCACTTGGCCTTCTTGGAATTCAGGATTCATCAATATTGGAGTCAGGGGGGAGTATGCGCTGGAGATGTCTCTATAGTTATCACGTATGTGTTTCCAATCTGATAAGGAGTTTGATACCGTATGTGTGGTGTTACTCTGTATCTGAGATAGTAATTTGGGTATCCAACATACCCCCCCTAATTGTGGAACATCACTAATGTCACATTCTATCTGAATCCAGTGTTTTGGCTCATCTGGGTTATATCTACACCATTCCACTATTCTCTGTAATGATATCGCCTGTTTGTAAAGTGCTATGTTGGGTACTCCCAGACCCCCCATGTCCTTATTAGCATACAAGGAGGATTTATTTACGCGTGCAGGTTTTTTTTTCCATATAAAGCTAAATAACGCTCTTTGTAATTTTAGGAGGTAGCACTGTGTATTAGGAAGTGGTAGCGTCTGTAATATATACAGAATTTTTGGCAATAATGTCATTTTTGCTGTATTTACTCTCCCTATCCACGAAATGTTTTTAGAAAGCCACGAGGAGGCCTGGTTAGTAATATTATTCACGAGTTTGGAGTAATTAAAAGTGCGAATTAAGTCTAAGCTATATGATAGATATATACCCAGATATTTAAGGTATTTCTGTTGGATTGCAAATGGACTGTTTTTTTTTATATTGGTCAATTCCACTGGAGTTATGTGTAAAGGTAATAATTCTGATTTACTAGGGTTCACTAAGAAGTTCGAAACCTCTCCATATTCTAACATTTCTAATTGTACCGCGGAGAGAGACCCTATAGGACATGACAAAGACATTAAAACATCGTCTGCGAACATCGATAATTTGTATTCTCTATTTTTGATTATTATGCCCTTTATGTTGGTGTTTAATCTGATTCTACTTGCAAAAATTTCTAGGGAAAGGATAAATAAAAGTGGGGATAACGGGCAGCCTTGACGTGTGCCATTTCGTATTTCGAATTGTTCTGAAAGCGTACCATTTATTCTAACTTGGGCGGTGGGAAAGGAGTATAGGGCCATGATTCTATTTATAAAAGGAAGAGGGAAATTGAATTTGTTTAGGGTTGTCTGAAGAAAGGTCCAATCTAATCTATCGAACGCTTTTTCAGCATCTGTGGAAAGGAATATTGATGGAAGTTTGTTAGTATTAATATATTCTAAAATATTTAATAATTTAACGGTATTATCTTTAGCCTCTCTCCGCGGTACAAAGCCTACTTGATCCGGGGAAATCAAAGTTGGGAGTAATTTATTAATTCTGAACGCTAGCACCTTGGCCAGTATTTTCAGATCTATATTCAATAAGGATATAGGTCGGTAATTTGCAGGGGTATCAGGTTTCCTACCCGGTTTGGGGAGGACTGTGATATAAGCTTGTAGCATGGTGTCTGGCAATGTACCTCCTTCATCAATTTGGTTGAAGGTATTTAGTAAATGAGGGGTCAAGACATGAGAGAATGTTTTGTAGTATGACCCAGTAAACCCATCCGGGCCTGGTGCTTTTTCAGGTTTTAAAGATTTAATGGCTGCTATTATTTCATTGTGACTAATGGGAGCTTGTAGCATTGTCCTATCAGCTTCGGAAACCTCTGGGACTTGCACTGACTCTAGGTATTCTAGACATTTAATTTCATGTTCTGCACTATCTCTCCTAGGGAAAAGGTTATATAAAGCATGATAATAATTTTTAAAGGTATCAGCTATTCTTTTTGTGTCCTCTACTCTCTCTCCTGTTTGGGTTTTAATAGAATGTATATATGATTTTGCTAGCTTAGACTTGAGTAATCTCGCTAGTTGTCTCCCTGGTTTATTAGCTTCATGATAATATTTCTGTTTAAGCTTGAATGCTGTCGACTGCGCTTTTATATGTAGATGTGATAACATTTTAGCTCTATAAAATTTTAGTTGTTGGAGGATGCTGTCGTCTTGTGGATGAAGTTTATGCAAAAGGTCTAAGCTCTCAATTTCTTTAGCTATGTGATCGTATTCCTCTCTCAATTTTTTATTTTTGTTGGCCTTAATTTTAATCAGTGAACCCCTTATTACGCTCTTATGGGCCTCCCAGACCATAGCTGGTGTAATGTTCCCTTTAGCATTGTGTACAAAGAATTCTGTAATTTCCTTCTCTAGCTTATCACATATCCCTGGATCTGCTATCAACGTCTCATCAAGTCTCCAATTGAAGTCTCTTATTGGGGCTGTAGGCCAGATTACTGAGCATTGGACCATGGAGTGATCTGACCACGCTGTATGTGAGATGTTTGCTAGTGTAGCGTTAGATAGTGTGAGGTGGTCTAATAGGATATAGTCTATTCTTGAATATGATCTATTGGGGTTAGAGAAGAATGTGTAATCCCTTTTATCTGGATTAGCAATTCTCCAAGGGTCGTGCAATCCAAAATCCTTTAAAAAGTGCCAAAGCGACCTCAATGTATTTTTTGCAATGTGTATGTTTGCATTTGAACTATCTAAAGAGGGGTTGATTGGCACATTGAAATCTCCCAACACCATCAATTGTCCTTTTTGTATATCCCGGAGGAGAGGACTTATAGATTTAAAGAATATAGCTTGTTTGTGATTAGGCGCATAAATATTTACTATTGTTACTATTTTATTATATAGGATTCCGCTTATGGCAAGGAATCTGCCTTCCCTATCTTTTTTCTGTTCTAACAATTTAAATGGAATAGACTTATGTATAAGGATGCTCACTCCGTTAATCTTTTTATCTTTATGCGCACTATGATAATGCTGTGGGTAAACGCTGTGCATGAATTTAGGTATGGATCCTCTTTTAAAGTGAGTTTCTTGTATTCCTACTATCTCCCCTCCTTTGTGTCCTAAGTCTCTAAGAGCGAGTGATCTTTTGTGTGGAACATTAAAGCCTTTTACATTTTGTGTTATCAATTGAATACGTGTATCACCCATTTACATATATCTTACCTCCTCCTCTTTTCCGGCATGATATTTTACCTGTATATAGGATTGGATAAGTCTGCAAGACAACCTCTAAGAAATTTCTAATAACATAACCTATAACAATACATATAACTAATAACTTAACAGAATCATGATAATAGGAAGGGGGAATGGTTAATCAATTCCGAACGGAATTTACTTAACCCACGCATTTTTTCACATATGTTGCGTACCATTCACCTCTTTTTACTCTCATCTTGTATTGTAACTAAACAAACCGAACATTTGGTATGTGAACAATTACACTAAACATTAATGAAAATGTACCATACTATTGACTATCATCTAGGCACTTCTCGAATACTTGCCGTATTCGCATATCTGCTTTTATAGAATAACCAAGGAACATTCAACTTGTGGGACATGAAACACATTTTTGCATTCAGCTTTACATCATACATGTATCACATACACTCTTTCAGTAATCTCACCCTTTATACAGAATGTCCCAAATCAGTTTATTTTCAACCCATTGGGGTCACAGAGTTCTGTGAAGATTGAGATAATGTTTTCTTTGTCTTGACTGTCTGCCATTCCCTGCGTTGGGGTAAAGGGGCGATAGGAGGAGATGAAGCCGTAGTGGTGCCTTGTCTTGAGTCTGAGTCTCCAGGTGGAGGTGCAATTTCTAATTTCTTGCAAAAGTCTCCAATTTCTGATGGAGATGTACATGTTGCCCTCCTGTTCTTCCATATTGCCGTTAAATGGAAAGGATGGCCCCATCTGTAGTTAATGTTTTTGGTTTGCAGGTGTTTCGTGAGAGGCATTAGCTCTTTCCTCCTAAGGAGAGTTCTGTTGGATAAGTCAGCAAAGAGCTGCAGGGTTGAACCCTCTTTTTGTATCGGGCGTTTCTCTCTTGCTGCTGTCATAATGCTTTCCTTTATTTGATAGTTGTTGATCCTCGCTATCACGTCCCTGGGGGGAGCTGATTCTGGGGGTTTAGGCCTCAATGCTCTGTGAGCTCGATCTATAGCCACTTCTGTGTTATCAGGTGTATTTAATAGTGTTGAGAATAGTGATTGCAGATATTCTTGTAAACCAGTGGTTTCTACAGTCTCAGGGATACCCCTTATTCTTATATTATGTCTTCTAGAGCGATTTTCCAAATCTTCTAGTTTATCTTCTAGTTGTATAATCACTTTATCTTGTTGTTCCATTTGATCACTCATTTTGGACATCTCTAAAGAGTGAGCCTGTGTAGTTTCCTCTAGATCTTCCACCCTGTTCCCTATCTCCCCCAGATCTCTTTTAAGGTCTGCTATTTCTTCTTTTATGCACTGTTTAACTTGTACTATGAGAGTTGTAAAGTCCTTTTTGGAGGGGATAGAAGAAATTACATTTTTTGGTACTGTGACCATGTCACCGTCGTCATCAGATTCTGATTCTGAAGATCCAGAGGTAGGATGTTGTCTAGGCGATATTTGTGCCAGGTCCTTAGGTGGTAAGGGGGTGGCTTTGAAATATTCATCCACAGTCGGTGTCATGGATCCTCCACCTTTATTAGTTTTCCCCTTGTGTGAAGCTTTCCTGGGAGACATCTCTTGTGTCTTTTAATTGTAATCTGTAAGCGCTCGCTAGTTTTCCTCTCTTGTAATCACTAGAAGTTCAGTGTAGAATGCAATCTTCTCTTATTTTACATAGATTGATTTAAGTGTTTTGTTATTTTTTTATACACCCGATTCCTTTACTCAATTATTGAGGCCTGGGGTAAGTGTGTGATCTAATCTTTGTTATCTCCCTCTGGGAGGCTAAAAGCTATTCCCCTTCTTTATAGGCAGAGGACGTGATAAAGCAGCTGTAATTTTATGTCATTAATATGATATAGATTATCCTGGCATATTTGTGGTGCACTACTGCAGCAGTGGTAAAGGAAACTCTGGCCTCTCCATCTGCCTCCTATGAACCAGAGAAAAACAATAGATGCAATACCTGCAGTCCCTGTTTGTACATCTAATCCCTTGCAGCGTGATTAATATATCATCTGTGTGATGAGATTCATAGGCAAACACTATCGTAATTTATTGAGCAATGTCTCTCTTTATGTTGTGACAGAGTTCCTCTGCTTGAGCTATTGTGAGAGTGGCAGATTAAACTGAGTCATGAATTAATCCTTTGTTGCACACATGTCCCTTGATTATGGATGTGTTTTCCATGTGCCTCTTTAAACTTACTGTCCGGAGACCAGAGTTCTCTAGCAGCATTAGGAGCAAAGCTGTGTGATCGTTACTGCGTGTGCTGAGTAGCCAAGATGGCGCCCGGCACTTTTAAGTGCGTACAACTCTTTTTAAATACTTTTGTATGCGGTCCATAGTAGGTGCTTTGCTTATTTTTACAAATGGGTCCCGGTTCTTTAAAATTAAAATTAAGAGTGGGAGTAGACTGTTAGATATGAGTATGAACGTGTTTTACTCACTGAGTCCTGCATTGCTGTCAGCCATCATGGTTTTTATAAGCAGTATCGGGTATCTTTTGCAGGATTTGCAGGCTTCCTCATGTTCAGCGTAGCATCCGGATTGCAGTGGTGATACTATTTGGCCCGTGGTAATAGTTTTGGAGGTGTTGGGGTTATTATTGTGGGCTAGTACACCGGAGCTCACCTAAAGTGCGGCCATCTGCATCAAGCGCCGGCTCCGCCCCCATAATACATTTTTTTAACCCCTAATCTGCCGACCGGACATCGCCACCACCTACATTATACCTATGAACCCCTAATCTGCTGCCCCTAACATCGTCGCCACCTACATTATATTTATTAACCCCTAATCTGTCGCCCCAATGTCGTCGCCACCTGCCTACAATTATTAACCCCTAATCTGCCGACCGGACATCGCCGCACTCCCGCCTCGCAAACACTAGTTAAATTGTATTAACCCATAATCTGCCTGCACTAACATCGCAGACACCTACTTACATTTATTAACCCCTAATCTGCCACCCCCAACATCGCCGCTACTATATTAAAGGTATTAACCCCTAAGTCTAAACCTAACCCTAACCCCCCCTAACTTAAATATAATTTAAATACATCTAAATAAATTTACTAAAATTAAATAAATTATTCCTATTTAAAACTAAATACTTACTGATAAAATAAACCCTAAGCTAGCTACAATATAACTAATAGTTACATTGTATCTAGCTTAGGGTTTATATTTATTTTACAGGCAACTTTGTATTTATTTTAACTAGGTACAATAGTTACCTAGCTAAAATAAGTACAAAATTACCTGTAAAATAAACACCTAACACTACACTGTAATTAAACTAATTACCTAAACTACCTACAATTAATTACAATTAAATTCAATAAATTAAATTACGGGAAAAAACCCCCACTAAATTACAGAAAAAAAAATAAAAAAAATTACAAGAAGTTTAAACTAATTACACCTAATCTAAGCCCCCTAATAAAATAAAAAAGCCCCCCAAAATAATAAAAAGCCCTACCCTATACTAAATTACAAATAGCCCTTAAAAGGGCCTTTTGTGGGGCATTGCCCCAAAGTAATGAGCTCTTTTACCTGTAAAAAAAGAATACAATACCCCCCCCCACATTAAAACCCACCACCCACACACCCCTACTCTAAAACCCACACAATACCCCTTAAAAAAAAAACCTATCACTACCCCATTGAAGATCACCCTACCTTGAGCCGTCTTTACCCAGCCGGGCACAAGTGGTCATCCGATCCGTCCAGAAGTCTTCATCCGATGGGGCAGAAGAGGACATCCAGACCGGCAGAAGTCTTCATCCTATCCGGGAAGAAGAGGACATCCGGACCAGGAGAAGGCTTCATCCAAGCGGCATCTTCTATCTTCATCCATCCGACGAAGAGCGACTCCATCTTGAAGACATCTGGCGCGGAGCATCCATCCAGCATGACGGACTAACGACGAATGACTGTTCCTTTAAATGATGTCATCCAAGATGGCGTCCCTCGAATTCCGATTGGCTGATAGGATTCTATCAGCCAATCGGAATTAAGGTAGGAAAAATCCGATTGGTTGATTTAATCAGCCAATCGGATTGAAGTTCAATCCGATTGGCTGATTGGATCAGCCAATAGAATGCGAGGTCAATTCTATTGGCTGATCCAATCAGCCAATCGGATTGAACTTCAGCCAATAGGATTTTTACTACCTTAATTCCGATTGGCTGATAGAATCCTATCAGCCAATCGGAATTCAAGGGATACCATCTTGGATGACGTCATTTAAAGGAACCGTCATTTGTCGTTAGTCATCGTGCTGGATGGATGCTCCGCGCCGGATGTCTTCAAGATGGAGTCGCTCCTCGTCGGATGGATGAAGATAGAAGATGCCGCTTGGATGAAGCCTTCTCCCGGTCCAGATGTCCTCTTCTGCCCGGATAGGATGAAGACTTCTGCCGGTCTGGATGTCCTCTTCTGCCCCATCGGATGAACACTTCTGGATGGATTGGATGACCACTTGTGCCCGGCTGGGTGAAGACGGCTCAAGGTAGGGTGATCTTCAATGGGGTAGTGTTAGGTTTTTTTAAGGGGGTATTGGGTGGGTTTTAGAGTAGGGGTGTGTGGGTGGTGGGTTTTAATGTTGGAGGGGTATTGTATTCTTTTTTTACAGGTAAAAGAGCTGATTACTTTGGGGCAATGCCCCACAAAAGGCCCTTTTAAGCACTATTTGTAATTTAGTATAGGGTAGGGCTTTTTATTATTTTGGGGGGCTTTTTTATTTTATTAGGGGGCTTAGATTAGGTGTAATTAGTTTAAACTTCTTGTAAAAATTTTTATTTTTTCTGTAATTTAGTGTTTGTTTGTTTTCGTAATTTAGTTTATTGAATTTAATTGTAATTAATTGTAGGTAGTTTAGGTAATTAGTTTAATTACAGTGTAGTGTTAGGTGTAATTGTAACTTAGGTTAGGATTAATTTTACAGTTAATTTTGTACTTATTTTAGCTAGGTAGTTATTAAATAGTTAATAACTATTTAATAACTATTGTACCTAGTTAAAATAAATACAAAGTTGCCTGTAAAATAAATATAAACCCTAAGCTAGATACAATATAACTATTAGTTATATTGTAGTTAGCTTAGGGTTTATTTTATTGGTAAGTATATAGTTTTAAATATGAATAATTTATTTAATTTGAGTAAATTTATTTAAATGTATTTAAATTATATTTAAATTAGGGGGGTGTTAGGGTTAGACTTAGGTTTAGGGGTTAATAACTTTATTATAGTGGTGGCGATGTTGGCGGCGGCAGATTAGGGGTTAATAAATTTAATATAGTTGCGGCGACATTGGGGGGGCAGATTAGGGGTTAATAACTATAATGTAGGTGGCAGCGACGTTGGGGGCAGCAGATTAGGGGTTTATAACTATAATGTAGGTGGCGGCAGTGTCCGGAGTGGCAGATTAGGGGTTAATAGTATAATGCAGGTGGCGACGATGTCGGGGGGGGCAGATTAGGGGTTAATAAGTGTAAGATTAGGTGTGTTTACACTCAGGGTTCATGATAGGGTGTTAGGTGCAGACATATTTTTTATTTTCCCATAGGAAACAATGGGGCTGTGTTAGGAGCTGAATGCTGCTTTTTTGCAGGTGTTAGGTTTTTTTTCAGCCGGCTCAGCCCCATTGTTTCCTATGGGGAAATCGTGCACGAGCACGTTTAGCCAGCTTACTGCTACAGTAAGCAACGCTGGTATTGAGGTGAGATGTGGAGCTAAATTCTGCTCAACGCTCACCTTTTTGCGGCTAACGCCGGGTTGAAAAAAAACTGTAATACCAGCGTTGGCTTAAGGAAGCGGTAGAAAAAAAAGGAGTGTTAGCACCGCACAGCCTTGTTAGCTAGCCGTATACATTTAAAAAAAAAAAAAAAAACTTTATCAGCTATATAAATAGATCATCTACAAAACATTTATGCAAAGAAAAAATGAGTGTATAATGTCCCTTTAACAATTGAAGCCAGCAAAATAATTATATTGTGTTGCTATATTTTTATTAATTTAATGCTTTAATTAATTTATTTATGAGGTGTTTACATTTGGAGTTTAAAGTACCTTTAACAAAAAAAGGCAATAAAAACACACATGAATACCCAGAAAGCATTGTTCTACCTTAGTTTCCAAGGGTCCCCCTTTATCATCATACCTGCTCAGATTCACTGTTAATCACAAGCAGCTTAGACTGCCTAGATAAACAGTCCTCTTTGGCGCTATTCCATGGCATTGATTCTCTGGAGACAAAGTAACAGCTTGAATTCTTTTTCAGCCACCCATCTGGACAAATAATATAATTTCCTCCTGATAAGAGATAAGGATTAGATATTACACTAACTACCATGCACGCATTGACATATTATACATTATATTCAGATATACACAGTCTCACTGGAATATTTAAATATAGGGGGATATTCCAAACTATCTAGGAAGTCACCTACCAAGTATATTCAACTATAAAGCAATTCCAACCTATCAGAAAACCCAGTAGTTGTGTGGTTTTCATCTGAATTCCCAACTCATGAACTTCACCAAAACTTTGCTTGGACAGAATATGTCAGCAGTCCATTTGATCAGGAAAGGATGTTTTTGAACGTTTTATATAAATTGAGTTTATGAACATCTTAAAAAGGCATAGGTTTGTGTTTCATATTCTTCAACATTTCAGCACATAAAATTTTTTTTTTTTTATTAAATGTGTTCAACGACAATAATTTCTCTAATGACTGTCTAAACTGAATCTGTTTTCCCAAATGTGCTAATAAGGATGCTATAAAATGTACTAATAAAACGGACAAGTCTGATTTCACAATGTATTCCGCGACAATAGAGATTTTTTTTGTTATAGAGAATGAGAGAAACCCACTATGTGAGAGAGACTGGGTTAGTGTTAATGAGAAGACTGAGAAGGATCCTGTCTGTGGTAGGAGATGGTCAGGGAGAGATTGGTGCTCATCCTGTGAAAGGGGCTGGGATAGTACACACGAGAGGAGTGTTTAGGACCCAAACTTATACTTATTTAGATCTAGCAGAGAGAATAATGAGAGGGCTCCAGCCAGTGGGACAGGCATGGTGGGAGAGGAGGAGTTGAGGTGTACCAAAGAGAGAATGAGTGAAATGTGGTTTAATTTGGTAGTTACCATGCTTTTTAACAAATGGTATATAAATATATATACTGTACATGCAAGTTAAATATATGTTTAGAGCATTTATAATTATATATATTTTTAAACAAAGCCAGGATTCAGTGTTTTGTAAGTGACTTTTCCTCACCCCTACACTCATGAAGGGCAAGATTACATATGTGGTGTTGTCCGCAAATGCCGGCAAAGCCAGTTTTTATGCAGATTTTGTATCACATATACGGCACCGCATATAAATGCGTATATTTCACCCGTCTGCCACTATTTTTACTCCCATAAGCTAACATAGAACCGCATCGCAAATCGGTATCACAGATTCAGCGAAAGGACTTACGCGGCAAAAATGGAGAAATTTTACTCCATTTTCACCTCGTCACACATAGGCAGGTGCAGCAAGCCTTGTGCTGAGTATGGGGGTGTCAGGGTACCAGGAATCAGACTGAGACGTGAAGTGCAAAAATAATTACACCTTTATTAGTAACAAAAAATAATAAAAAGTACACAAGTCAAATAACAAGCCAGGAGTCAGACGAGCCGAGTCAGGAGACAAAGCGAGTAGTCAGACAAGCCGGGACCAGGAGCCAAAGTGAGTAGTCAGACAAGCAAGGATCAGGAACAGGAAAACAGCAGAGTCAGGAACATGCCAGGGATCAAGAACCAGAAGGGACGTCATACAAGCCAGGTAATACACAGGAACTGGAACACAGGAACTAGCAAACAAGTCTGAGACAACGCAAGGGCAAAAACATACTGAACAGAGGCCCTTTAAATAATAAGTGTGACATCATAACCCTGGGAATGCAACCTGTCTCACAATGATGATGTTCACCAGTTTGGCCATAAGAGGGCGCCGAGATGAGAGAGCAGCGTTACACACTCTGCAGCAGAAAATAACAAGCAAAGCAGGGTGAAACCCTGACAGAGAGCAGCATTACACACTCTGCATCAGATTCAGTAAGAGAGGTAAGTAAAATGGCAGCCAGCAGCAGAAAACAAACAAAGCAGGGTGAAACCCTGACAGTACCCTCCCCTCAACGACCCCTCCCACAGTGAAGTACAAAAGGCTTATTAAGGAAACAGGCATGGAAGGCGCGGAGGAGGGCGGGAGCATGAACATCAGAGGAGGGAACACATGAACCCTCCAGCGAACCAAATACTGTACGCGACCCCTGAACATACGAGAGTTAATATTTCTGCTGACCTCAAATTTTTCATGGTTGTCAACTGAGATAGGATGGGGATGAGGCAACACAGTGGTAAACCAATTACAAACCATTGGTTTTAAGAGGGAGACATGAAAAACATTGTAGATGAGCATTGCAGGAGGAAGGTCAAGAGCGTAGGCAACAGAGTATATGAAAAGGACCAACATAACGGGGAGCCAGTTTATTGGAAGGCACATGAAGGTTCAAGTTGTGGGAGGACAGCCAAACCCTCTCACCAATCTGGTAGGAAGGTGCGGGCAGACGCCTACGGTCAGCCTGGAATTGTTAGCGCTGCATAGACCGATGAAGGCAATCGTGAATCTGATCCCACGTGGAACGGAGTTGCCTGAGATGCTCCTCTAAAGTCAGAATACCCTGAGACATGAATGAATAGGGCAACAAGGATGGTTGAAACCCATAATTCACCATGAACGGGATAACTGGGAGGCATCTGAGACATATCTGATCTGAGACATAGCAACGGAGGAACTGTTCCAGAATTTGATTAGACCGTTCTGCAGCCCCATTGGATTGAGGGTGATATGCCGAGGAGAAGGAAATCTGGATCCCCATTTGAGCACAAAAAGAGCGCCAAAATCTGGAGACAAACTGGCTACCCCGGTCCGAGACTATCTCCTTGGGTAACCCATGTAAATGGAAAACCTCCCGGGCAAAAATTGAAGCAAGCTCCTGAGCATAAGGGAATGCAATGTGACATTTTATAAAAACAGTCAACCCCCATTAGGATAACAGTATTGCCATTGGAAACAGGGAGCTCGAAAATGAAGTCCATGGAAAGATGTATCCAAGGACGCTTACCATTAGCAATTATTTGGAGAAGACCCACAGGAAAATGTTGGGGAGTCTTGTTCTGTGCATAGACTGAGCATGAGGCAACATACGCAGTAACATCAGAACGAAGACCTGGCCCCCAGAATTGTCGAGTGACAGACCAAATAATTTGGTTCTTGCCCGGGTGTCCTGTGGCTTTAGGATAGTGGTAAGCGTGCAATAAGATAGTTTGAAGATTCTCAGGTACAAAGCACTTACCACTAGATTTTTCAGTAGGTGCATTGGTTTGTGCAGCCAAGATCTCCTCCGCCAAGGGAGAAGTCAAATTAGTATGTAAGGTGGCCAAAATATGGTCAGGAGGTATAACTAGAGTAAGTACAGACTCCTCCTTGGACAGAGGTGAAAATTGTCAAGAGAGGGAATCAGCCCTAACATTCTTACTACCAGGCAAGTAGGAGACCACATAACTAAACCAAGACAAAAATAGCGCCCATCTGGCATGGGGCGACAAACGTTTTGCTTTGGATAGATAAGTTAAATTCTTGTAGTCAGTAAGAATGAACACTGGTTCACTAGTACCCTCAAGAAGATGCCTCCATTCCTTGAGTGCTAAAATTATGGCCTATAATTCCCTGTCGCCAATTTCATAATTGCACTCCACTGGAGACAATTTCTTAGAGAAGAAACCGCACGGATGCAAGGGACTGTCAGGTGTAGGACGTTGAGACAAGAGAGCACCCACTCCAGTCTCAGACGCATTGACCTCAAGAACGCAAGGCAGGACAGGGTTAGTATGAGCCAGAACTGGAGCAGCAGCAAAGGCAGTCTTAAGAATCTCAAAGGCCTTAATAGCAGTAGGTGACAAATGGAGTGGATCATTCTCTTTACGGGTCATGTAAGTGATAGGTTTGACCAAGGAAGAAAAGTTTTTGATAAACTTTCTATAGTAATTGGCAAAGCCCAAAAAACGTTGAATAGACCGAAGACCAACTGGGCGAGGCCACTGCAGAACTGCAGACAACTTGTCAGGATCCATGGAGAACCCTGCAACGGAGATTACATAACCTAGGAAGGTTACTTGAGTCTGATGAAACTCACAATTCTCGAGTTTACAAAACAGGCCGTTCTCACGTAGTCTCTGAAGTACCCGTGCAACATCAGAACAATGAGCCTCAAGTGTGGGAGAGTGTATGAGGATGTCGTCTAAGTACACCACTACACACTGTTGCAACATAGCTCATAGGACATCATTAATAAATCCCTGGAATACAGCAGGAGCATTACATAGGCCAAAGGGCATTACAAGATATTCATAATGCCGCTCCTGGTGTAAAATGCTGTTTTCCATTTGTGGCCCTCTTTGATCCTAACGAAATTGTACTCTCCTCTCAAATCAAGTTTAGAAAAGTCTGTAGCTACTTTGAGGCTGTCAAAGAGTAATGAGCAGAATAGGATAAACATTTTAAATGGTAAGACGATTAAGACCCCTATAATCGATGCATGGTCTTAACTCGCCACCCTTTTTCTTCACAAAAAAGAAGCCAGCCCCTGCAGTTGAGCAGGATTTGCATATTATCCCTGTGACAGAAAATCAGCAACATACTCCACCATTGCACAATTGTCCGCAACAGACAGCGGGTAAACCCGGCCCCGAGGAGGAATGGCTCTGGGTTGCAGGTCTGTGGTACAATCGGAAGACCGGTGAGGAGGCAACGTACCAGCATGCACTTTGTCAAAAATGTCTAGGAACTCTCGGTACTCCTCTGGCAATTGAGATACCGAAGAATTTCAGATGACTTTGACTGGTTTCCGAAGACAAGTTGAAATACATTGCGGAGACCATGACAACATTTTGGACCTGTGCCGGTCGAGAGTGGGATTGTGCTTTTGGAGCCAGGGATAATCCAGAAGAACTGGAAAATGCGGATAGTTTATCACCTGGAACTGGAGGGTTTCAAAATGAGCTCCAACAGTCATGGATAATGGAGCAGTTTCGTGAGTAACGAGTGTGGGCTGAAGGGGCCTGCCATCAATGGCCTCAATAGCAAGAGGAATGGACTGAGGCCATACAGGTATGCTGAGATACAAAAGCACTGTCAATGAAATAGCCCACAGCACTGGAGTCAACAAGAGCCTGGGTGACTATGGAGGAGTCCACCCAGGAAAGGACAACCATAATGTTTCTCCTTTAGTGGTTCCGGGGACGAGGATAAACCACCCAAGGTCTGCCCTGACAGGACCTTAGGTGCGAGCATTTCCCGGCCGTGTAGGACAAGACTTTAAAAGTTGGCACTGTAACCCAGAATAGAAGCAGAGCCCCTTCCTCCTTCTAAAGGCCCTCTCCACCGTGGAGAGACACGTGAATCCCAACTGCATCGGCTCAGTAGTACCTGGTGACTCGGGACCAGGAGGCATGGGAGGAGAGGGAGGCATGGGTGGGAATGAAAACGTAGGCGACAACTGAACAGGAGGCTTCCACAAGCGTTCCTTGAAAGAGGGCCTCTCTCTGAGGAGTCTGATGTCAATTAGGATTAAAAAAGACACCAATGCCTCGAGATCCTCTGGTAAATCTCTGGCAGCAACTTTGTCTTTAATTGCATCAGAGAGCCCATGAAAGAAGGTTGCAACAAGGGCTTCATTATTCCAACCTACCTCTGGGTCAAGCGTATGGAACTCAATGGCATACTGAGCAACAGATTTCGTGCCTTGCTGAATGGACATGAGTCGTTTGGTAGCAGAGGAGGAGTGAGCCAGAACATCAATACCCTTCTAAAGGAGGCCACAAACAAAGGGATTAGCCCAAGCAAGAGCCGTGTCAGAGAGTAAAGAGATGAGAAATCCCACCTTAGCTCTGTCAGAGGGAAACGCCTGAGGTAATATCTCAAAATAAATGCACACCTGGTTCAAAAACCCTCTGCACTGATTAGGATCGTTTCCATATCGCTGAGGTAGAGGTTCAGAACTGGACATTCTCCTGGTAGGACTGGGTACAGCAGCAGAAACAGGAGCAGCCAAAACTTGGGACACTCTGATCCAAAGGTGCAGTGCGAATCAGAAGGGTTTGCAGGGCTTGTGCAAATTGATTCAAATGGGTATCCGTTCATCCAGCCTGGAAATTATGGCGGGTAAAGGTGGATTATTAGCACCATCAGGATTCATGGCCCTTGCGTAATGTCAGGGTACCAGGAATCAGACTGAGACGTGAAGTGCAAAAATAATCATACCTTTATTAATAACAAAAAACTAATAAAAAGTCCACAAGCCGACAAGCCAGGAGTCAAAGCCAGAGCTGGTAGTCAGACGAGCCGAGTCAGGAGACAAAGCGAGTAGTCAGACGAGCCGGGATCAGGAGACAAAGCGAGTAGTCAGACGAGCCGGGATCAGGAGCCAAAGTGAGTAGTCAGATGAGCCGGGATCAGGAACAGGAAAACTGCAGAGTCAGGAACAAGCCAGGGATCAGGAACCAGAAGGGACATCAGACAAGCCAGGTAATACACAGGAACTGGAACACAGGAACTAGCAAACAAGTCTGGGACAATGCAAGGGCAAAAGCATACTGAACAGAGGCCCTTTAAATAATAAGTGTGACATCCTAATCCTGGGACTGCAACCTGTCTCACACTGATGATATTCACCAGTTTGGCCATAAGAGGGCGCCGAGATGAGAGAGCAGCATTACACACTCTGCAGCAGCAAATAACAAGCAAAGCAGGGTGAAACCCTGACAGTGAGCACCGTAACTCCCTGAAAATAGTAACTAACACCTAACGCATGCGTAATATCTATCTACCTCCTGAAAATAACTGACACCTAATGCATGTGCAATATCTATCTACCTGACAACCACAATCCCCCAACGCAATAACTAATAAAGTATATTAACCTCTAATCCGTCAACCCCCACATTGCAACCAACGTAATAAATCAATTAACCCCTAATCCGCCATTAACCCACATTGCAATAAACCTAATAAATGTATTAACCCCTAATCCGCCATTAACCCACAACGCAATAAACCTAAGAAAACTATTAACCCCTAATCCGCCAAACCCCCACAATGCAAATAACTAATTAAATTACTTAGCCCCCTAACATAACACCCCCTAAATTAACCCCAATTACCTAAATTAAAAAATACTAAATTACAATTAAAATAAAAAATCTAACATTACTTAAAAATAAAAAATAAAAAAAATAATGTAAAATTACCAAAACTTAAAAAAACTAACATTATAGAAAATAATAAACAAAATTATCCAAAACAAAAAAATTAAATCTAATCCCTATGAAAATAAAAAGTCCCCCCAACATAAAAACACCCCTAATCTAATGCTAAACTACCAATAGCCCTTAAAAGGGCCATTTCTAGGGCATTGCCCTAAGTTAAACAGCTATTTTACCTTAAAATATACGCATACCCCCATCTAACAATAAAACCCACCACCAACAAAACCCCCCAAATAAAAAAACCTTACACTAAAAAATCCTAAACCACCCATTGCCCCTAAAGGGACATTTATATGGGCATTGCCCTTAAAAAGGCATTCAGCTATTTTACTGTCCTTAAAAGGGCATTAAGCTCTTTTAAAAGTGCCCAATAAATCCCTAATCTAAATTTATTTATTTTTTTTACAAAATCCTAACTCTAACCCTCAAACATGTACTCTCCATTCCTGAAGTCCCGCGGAGATGGTCCTGTTCCAGGTGGTCAAGTCTTCTTCCAAGCGGCCGACATCTTCTTCCAAGCGGGGACCAATTCCTTCTTCATCCAGGACCAAGCCGGCGCAGAGTGGAGATGAGCGTGGAGCAGGACCGGCGACAGCAGAACGATGAAGCGTGGAGGATCCTCTTCTCACGATTGCCACTGTACACTGAACAGTGAATTCAAGGTACGTGTTTAAATATGGCATCCCAAGCCTGTGAACGGTTTGGAGTTTAGAATATGTAACTCCTTGCATTAGGTGTATGTGTAACTTGAGACTTTACAGAAGCCTATAATATTTTGAAGGGCATGTTAGTATGTCATAATGTATATCTCTCTTTACAGATGTTAAATTCCTAATTTTTTGGCGGATATCTGTATTGTATAGTGCATACATGGTGCTTATTACTCTTTGTATTGTTTAAACCTCAATAAAAACATTATTTATAAAAAAAAATATGGCATCCCTTGCATTCCTATTGGCTGATTTTATTCTTCAAATTCAAAACAGCCAATAGGATAAGAGCTACTGAAATCCTATTGGCTGATTTGAATAGTCAATAGGATTTCAGTAGCTCTCATCCTATTGGCTGATTTGAATTTGAACATTCAAATCAGCCAATAGGAATGCAAGGGAAATATTTAAACGCATACCTTGAATTAACTATTCAGTGTACGGTGGCGATCGTGCAAAGAGGATCCTCCACGCTCCATAGCCCCGCGGTTGCCGGTCCTGCTCCGTGCTCATCTCCGCTCCGTGCTGGCTTGGTCCTGGATGAAGAAGGAGGTGGTCCCCGCTTGGAAGAAGATGTCGGCCGCTTGGAAGAAGACTTCACAGTCAGGAACAGGACCTTCTCCACCAGACTTCAGGAATGGTGAGTACCTATGTGGGGGTTAGAGTAGGGATTTTTTTTTTTTAGATAAATGATTTATTGGGCACTCTTAAAAGAGCTGAATGTCCTTATAAGGGCAGTAAAAGAGCTGAATGCCCTTTTAAGGGCAATGCCCATACAAATGCCCCTTTAGCATATTTAGTGTTAGTTTTTTTTATTTTGGGGGGTTTGTTGGGTGGTGGGTTTTACTGTTAGAGGGGGGGACGACTTATTATTTTTTAAGGTAAAAGGGCTGTTTAACTTAGGGCAATGCACTACAAAAGGCCATTTTAAGAGTTATTGGTAGTTTAGCATTAGATTAGGGGGTGTTTTTATTTTGGGGGGCTTTTTTATTTTCTTAGACCTAGATTTGGAGTTTGGCGTTAGCCGTGAAAACCAGCGTTAGAGGCTCCTAACGCTGGTTTTAGGCTACCGCCGGTATTTGGAGTCACTCAAAATAGGGTCTAACGCTCACTTTTCATCCGCGACTTTTCCATACCGCAGATCCCCTTACGTCAATTGCATATCCTATCTTTTCAATGGGATCTTTCTAACTCCGGTATTTAGAGTCGTTTCTGAAGTGAGCGTTAGACATCTAACGACAAAACTCCAGCCGCAGGAAAGAAGTCAGTAGTTAAGAGCTTTCTGGGCTAACGCCGGTTTATAAAGCTCTTAACTACTGTACTCTAAAGTACACTAACACCCATAAACTACCTATGTACCCCTAAACCGAGGTTCCCCCACATCGCCGACACTCGAATAATTTTTTTTAACCCCTAATCTGCCGACCGCCACCTACGTTATCCTTATGTACCCCTAATCTGCTGCCCCTAACACCGCCGACCCCTGTATTATATTTATTAACCCCTAACCTGCCCCCCACAACGTCGCCTCCACCTACCTACACTTATTAACCCCTAATCTGCCGACCGCAAAGCGCCGCCACCTACGTTATCCTTATGTACCCCTAATCTGCTGCCCCTAACACCGCCGACCCCTATATTATATTTATTAACCCCTAATCTGCCCCCCTCAACATCCCCTCCACCTGCCTACACTTATTAACCCCTAATCTGCCGACCGGACCTGAGCGCTACTATAATAAAGTTATTAACCCCTAATCCGCCTCACTAACCCTATCATAAATAGTATTAACCCCTAATCTGCCCTCCCTAACATCGCCGACACCTAACTTCAAACATTAACCCCTAATCTGCTGACTGGAGCTCACCGCTATTCTAATAAATGTATTAACCCCTAAAGCTAATTCTAACCCTAACGCTAACATATAAATATGTTATATAAAAAAAAATATATAATTTTTATCTAACGAAATAAATTAACTATTATTAAATAACTTATTCCTATTTAAAGCTAAATACTTACCTATAAAATAAACCCTAATATAGCTACAATATAAATTATAATTATATTGTAGCTATTTTAGGATTAATATTTATTTTACAGGCAACTTTGTAATTATATTAACCAGGTACAATAGCTATTAAATAGTTAATAACTATTTAATAGTTACCTAGTTAAAATAATTACAAAATTACCTGTAAAATAAATCCTAACCTAAGTTACAATTAAACCTAACACTACACTATCAATAAATTAATTAAATAAAATACCTACAATTATCTACAATTAAACCTAACACTACACTATCAATAAATTATTTAAATACAATACCTACAAATAACTACAATTAAATAAACTAACTAAAGTAGAAAAAATAAAAAAGAACTAAGTTACAAAAAATAAAAAAATATTTACAAACATTAGAAAAATATTACAACAATTTTAAACTAATTACACCTACTCTAAGCCCCCTAATAAAATAACAAAGCCCCCAAAAATAAAAAAATGCCCTACCCTATTCTAAATTAATAAAGTTCAAAGCTCTTTTACCTTACCAGCCCTTAAAAGGACCTTTTGTAGGGCATGCCCCAAATAATTCAGCTCTTTTGCCTGTAAAAAACCCCCACATACAATACCCCCCCAACATTACAACCCACCACCCACATACCCCTAATCTAACCCAAACCCCCCTTAAATAAACCTAACACTAAGCCCCTGAAGATCTCCCTACCTTGTCTTCACCTCACCGGGTCCCGATCTGTCCAGAAGAGCCTCCGATGTCTTGATCCAAGCCCAAGCGGGGGGCTGAAGAGTGACGTCTATCCTCGGGCTGAAGTCTGGATCCAAGCGGCGGCTGAAGAAATCCATCATCGGGCTGAAGTCGGAAGTCCATCATCGGGATGAAGTCTTCTATCAAGCAGCATCTTCAATCTTCTTTCTTCTGGAGCGGAGCGGAGCCATCTTCTTCCCAACAGACGCGGATCCAACCTCTTCAACCGACGCCTACTCGCCGAATGACGGTTCCTTTAAATGACGTCATCCAAGATGGCGTCCCTCGAATTCCGATTGGCTGATAGGATTCTATCAGCCAATCGGAATTAAGGTAGGAATATTCTGATTGGCTGATGGATTCAGCCAATCAGATTCAAGTTCAATCCGATTGGCTAATCCAATCAGCCAATCAGATTGAGCTTGCATTCTATTGGCTGTTCCGATCAGCCAATAGAATGCAAGCTCAATCTGATTGGCTGATTGGATCAGCCAATCGGATTGAACTTGATTCTGATTGGCTGATTCCATCAGCCAATCAGAATTTTCCTACCTTAATTCCGATTGGCTGATAGAATCCTATCAGCCAATCGGAATTCGAGGGACGCAATCTTGGATGACGTCATTTAAAGGAACCGTCATTCGGCTAGTAGGCGTCGCTTGAAGAGGTTGGATCCGCGTCGGCTGGGAAGAAGATGGCTCCGCTCCGGAAGAAAGAAGATTTAAGATGCGGCTTGATAGAAGACTTCATCCCGATGATGGACTTCCGACTTCAGCCCGATGATGGAGTTCTTCAGCCGCCGCTTTTGATCAAGACTTCGGACCCTCCTCTGGACCGATCGCTGAACCCGGTGAGGTGAAGACAAGGTAGGGAGATCTTCAGGGGCTTAGTGTTAGGTTTATTTAAGAGGGGTTTGGGTTAGATTAGGGGTATGTGGGTGGTGGGTTGTAATGTTGGGGGGGGGTATTGTATGTTTTTTTTACAGGCAAAAGAGCTGAATTCTTTGGGACATGCCCCGCAAATGGCCCTTTTCAGGGCTG
This sequence comes from Bombina bombina, assembly GCF_027579735.1. NCBI lineage: Eukaryota > Metazoa > Chordata > Amphibia > Anura > Bombinatoridae > Bombina > Bombina bombina. Next base: position 814,009,240 of record NC_069500.1, on the reverse strand, counting down.
GTAAGGTAAAAGAGTTTGAACTTTTTTAATTTAGAATAGGATAGGGCATTTTTTTATTTTGGGGGGCTTTGCTATTTTATTAGGGGGTTTAGAGTAGGTGTAATTAGTTTAAAATTGTTGTAATATTTTTCTAATGTTTGTAAATATTTTTTTATTTTTTGTAACTTAGTTCTTTTTTATTTTTTGTACTTTAGTTAGTTTATTTATTGTAGTTATTTGTAGGTATTGTATTTAATTAATTTATTGATAGTGTAGTGTTAGGTTTAATTGTAGATAATTGTAGTTATTGTATTTAATTAATTTATTGATAGTGTAGTGTTAGGTTTAATTGTAACTTAGGTTAGGATTTATTTTACAGGTAATTTTGTAATTATTTTAACTAGGTAACTATTAAATAGTTATTAACTATTTAATAGCTATTGTACCTGGTTAATATAATTACAAAGTTGCCTGTAAAATAAATATTAATCCTAAAATAGCTACAATATAATTATAATTTATATTGTAGCTATATTAGGGTTTATTTTATAGGTAAGTATTTAGCTTTAAATAGGAATAAGTTATTTAATAATAGTTAATTTATTTTGTTAGATTTAAATTATATTTAATTTAGGGGGGTGTTAGGGATAGGGTTAGAATTAGCTTTAGGGGTTAATACATTTATTAGAATAGCGGTGAGCTCCAGTCGGCAGATTAGGGGTTAATGTTTGAAGTTAGGTGTCAGCGATGTTAGGGAGGGCAGATTAGGGGTTAATACTATTTATTATAGGGTTATTGAGGCAGGAGTGAGGCGGATTAGGGGTTAATAACTTTATTATAATAGCGGCGCGGTCAGGTCGGCAGATTAGGGGTTAATAAGTGTAGGCAGGTGGAGGCGACGTTGAGGGGGGCAGATTAGGGGTTAATAAATATAATATAGGGGTCGGCGGTGTTAGGGGCAGCAGATTAGGGGTACATAGGGATAACGTAGGTGGCAGCAGCGTGCTGTCGGCAGATTAGGGGATAAAAAAATTTAATAGAGTGGCGGCGATGTGGGGGGACCTCGGTTTAGGGGTACATAGGTAGTTTATGGGTGTTAGTGTACTTTAGAGCACAGGAGGTAAGAGCTTTATAAACCGGCGTTAGCCCAGAAAGCTCTTAACTACTGACTTTTTTCTGCGGCTGGAGTTTTGTCGTTAGATTTCTAACGCTCACTTCAGCCACAACTCTAAATACCAGCGTTAGAAAGATCCCATTGAAAAGATAGGATACGCAATTGACGTAAGGGGATCTGCGGTATGGAAAAGTCGCGGCTGGAAAGTGAGCGTTAGACCCTTTAATGACTGGCTCCAAATACCAGAGGGCGGTAAAAACCAGCGTTAGGAGCCTCTAACGCTGGTTTTGACGGCTACCGCCCAACTCTAAATCTAGGCCTATGATTTCAAAAAATCAAAAAATAAATTATCAAAAATAATAAAAATTATACCTAATCTAATAGCCCAATAAAAACAAAAAAGCACCCCTAAAATAAAAACACCCCCTAACCTATTAATAAACTACCAATAGCCCTTAAAAGGGCCTTTTGTGGGTCAATGCCCTAAGTTTAACAGCTCTTTTACCATACAAAATTACCAAGTCCTCCCAAAAAGTAAAACCCCTCACCCATCCGGCGATGTCGAGGAGCGGCGAAATAGGGGTTAATAATAATTTTTTTAGTGGCGGCGATGTTGGGAGCGGCAGATTAGGGGTTAATAAATGTATTATAGTGTTTGCAATGCGGGAGGGCTTCGGCTTAGGGGTTAATAGGTGGTTTATGGGTGTAGTGTACTTTTTAACACTTTAGTTATGAGTGTTATGCTACAGCATAAAACACATAGCTTCTGACTTTAGATGGCGGTACGGATCTTGTCATTTTAGGCTGTAACGCTCACTTTTTAGCCTCACCGCAAAACTTGCAATACCGGTGCTATGGGATTCCCATGAAAAAACGTAATTTTTACAAGTGCGGGACTGACGTTGCATTATAGGCTAAAAGGTGTGCGATACGGGGGGGCGGAGCCGGCAGCTGACATGAGCGCAGCTTAACTCCGGAGCTCCGCCGTAAACAGCCCTCAATCACACAAATATCCTGGCCATCCACCTCAGAATTGCCTTCATAGGCACTGGCATTTAAACATCTAAACCCTAGAGAGGGCAACGGGGCAAACTTGTGACGCCCCAGAGCGCCCAGACTTCAGCATCTACACGGCCGCCACAGGCCGCATCTCGCACCAGACTCACCACCCACCTTTCCTGGGGCCTTACCGCCTGTCACGGAGCCCCTACAGAGGCATCAACACAGCGGATCCCCTCCCTACAGCCTAATCTACCTTCCGGACTGATCTCCCACCAGGCCGCACAGAGAACCGGATAGCGGCCGCAACTTTAGACCGGGGATTGGGCCTACCACGGCACTCGAAACGGACCCGGGTAAGCCAGCAACTATAAAGCCTCTGCCCACAACACAGCGGTATTGCCGAGCAGGCCCCTGTACCCCCATCATCAGCCTTCATTAACTCTCACACCAAGGGGCAACCTTATCTGGGGTTTGGGCCTACCATTAAAGACAAGGCAGAAAACAGCAAGCCTTACTGCCCACTCTTAGCTAGTGTCTAAGCCTACCTAGGACTGCACCTTATAAACCTAAACTACCCTCATGGGAGGCCCCCACATATGGGTTATTAACCCTTGACAGAGCAAAATAAGCATAAATCAAAAAGGGGGGGGAAAAAAAGGCAGGAATACAAAGACACAAAAAGAAAAACCAAAAGAATAAGGGAGAATACAACAAAATAAATACACTACCCTCTTTTAATTCTCCAGGAACCAGCTCCTCATATACACGCTGCCTTGTTCCACCTGCAGCCTTAACCAAACATCTGCCAATCATCCTCCATAGGGTGACACCATCCAGCGCAAGGTCGCCCCACTTTCTTCTTTTCCCTCCTTGTTTATCACCCAGCCATCTACCTGACCCACATACTATCCAAAATGACGTCAAAGCGCAATACAAAACAAGACAAATTGATCAAACCTGCAACAGGCAAATCCCTCACTATGTCTTCTTTCCTACAATGCCCTGACCCAATCTCTCCTACTAGCCGTAGGCCCAGGGAAAAATCCCCCCCTGCACACTCACAAGAACTGCAAGCAAGCAACACCCAGCCAGAAAACTGTCCACTCTCACCCACCTTCCTCAAAAATTTACCGTCAAAGCAAGATATTGCGGACATAGTACGATCCTGCATAAGAGAGGAACTTGCAGAAATGAAGCAGGACATTCACACATTAGGTTTTCAGGTTGAAACCCTGGAGAGTAATCAGGACACTATCAAAGAAGATGTACATCAACTAAATGAGCAGCTCGCTTCCCAACATGAAACTATCCTCTCACTTCAAGAAAAATTAGATGATTTAGAGAACCGCAGCAGGCGCAAAAACATGCGCATCAGGGGGGTACCTGAATCAATTCTACCTAAAGACTTTCCAGTTTATCTCCAAGACCTATTTCGCCATTTAAAAGACTCATCCTTTCCAGATGATATCCAATGGGTCAGGGCACACAGGACATTGCGACCAAAGCCGCCCGACTCAGCTCCACCTAGAGACATTGTGATACGCTTTAAAGTATTCCAAGAAAAAAAAATGCTCTTGAACCAATCTCGCAAAAACCAACCTATACGTTTCAGGGGCAACGTACTACAATTCTTTCAAGATTTGTCAACCCGGACCCTGCAACGCAGGAAAGAATTCTCACCCCTTACAACCCTACTCAGAAACAAGAAGATTCCATACAGATGGGGCTTCCCTACAAACGTCTGAACCATCAGCAACAACACCCGCATAGTCTGCAAATCTCCAGAGGACATTCAATCATTCTGCTCATCACTTGGACTGGATCCCCCTAAAGAAGCACCCCCTCAGGGACAGAAAACACCCCAAAACCCCAAGAGACTGAGCAATCCTGCAGAGTCCTGGCACACTGCCATTCACAAAAAACCAAGCCACCGAGTACAGCAATTAGAAACCAACTCCCCTCTAGCCCCACCTCCTCCTGCAGCCAGTCGCCTTAAAGACGAACTACTTATATTCCAACCCTCAGAGACGTTGCACATCACTTTGAACTTTGGGTAATGTTTTCTTTTTAATTTGGGCGAATATAATTGAATGCTATACCCTCTGTTCCCTCCCACCTACCACTTTCCTTCTTACCCCCTCCCAGCACCCTTCCCCCACTGCCCCCCACCCCCCTTCCCCCTTCCCTCCCTCCCTTCCCATTACCTACCCCAAGCCAGGATGTCTGTCAAATTAACTCCAAGCAAAAAAGAACTATTAGGGCTCTTTGCGGTACTACCCCCGCACCGCTCTCAGTTATGCCCTACAATAGGATGAGAGACTTTTTCACCATTTGTTTGTTGTTCTTCATAGTTCAGTTCATGTTTGTTACAATCATCAATGTTATAATGTTAACCACGATTTATTGTTCATATTGTTGTACATTTTATGCACCTTTTTCTTCTCCTGCAGGTATTCTATCTTTTACGCAGACTCTACTCTACCATAATAGGTCCATATTTACTATACTGCTTCATCTTGTCAAAACATCAACCATCACTACACCATGACGTCCAAAGACACCATTGACCAGACAAGAACACTAACCCTCATTACACAAAATGCAAAGGGACTGAATTCTCCACACAAAAGATCAAAAGCCTTACTTGATCTTTCCAAAAGACAGGCCGATATCTTGTTTCTACAAGAGACCCACTTCAGACGCAATAGGGAACCCAAGTACTTTGGTAAGATCTACACCACACATTACCACAGTTCTAATACTTCTAAGAGCGGTGGGGTCAGCATTTTAATTCACAAATCGCTCCCCTTCACCCTGTTACATGCAGCGAAAGACTCAGATGGCAGGTTCCTCGCCCTAGTGGGACTGCTTTTTGGCAGGCCAATCACATTGATAAATATTTACGCTCCAAACACCAATCAAACCCCCTTCTTCAAATATACACTTAATAGAATAGTTGACATCGCAAAGGGCCCCACTTTTTTCGCTGGCGACTTCAATGTACCATTGCAACCCATGAAGGATAGCTCTAACCCCAGTGTTGCTATCTCCAAAAAAATCACAAACACACTTTGGGTAGGGCTACGAAACCTTAACCTACATGACACCTGGCGCTTCATCCACCCAGACACTAGGGATTATACTTTCTTTTCACATCCCAACAAGACGTACAGTCGCTTAGACTATATCTTTTCCAACCAAGCATCCTTAACCTTGGTCAAAAGATGCAACATCTCCCCCACATCATGGTCCGACCACTCCGCAGTAAAACTTAAAATCTCTTGGCCAGATACACCCGTGACACCATACATATGGAAACTAGATAATAACTTACTAAATGACCCAGCCACCATAACAAAGATTAGCTCCACCATACAGGAATACTTCCACTTAAATACACTCTCGGTAGCTAATAAATACACGATCTGGGAAGCACATAAGTGCGTGATCAGAGGGGAGTTAATTAAACTAAAAACTCAATACCAGAGATTGCAGAGACAATTATATAAAGACCTCTCAGACACATTTGCCCGCCTAGATTTAGCCCATAAATTGTCCCCAACTGATCCGCTAATAACAGCTAGCCTACAAGATGCCAGACAAGCTTTAGATAACTTTCTTCAAATTGAATACCAGGCACTTAGGACGAAAACCAACAGCATGTTCTTTCATGAGAGCAATAGATCAGGCAAGCTCCTAGCCAGGGCCTTAAAAAAAAAGAGACTAAAAGCATACATAAACGAAATTAAGCGCCCCCACCCCCCCCCCCCCCCGCTACTCTCACTACCACTACAGACATCTTACAATCTTTCCACGACTATTATTCAAAACTCTATAACATCAACAAAAATTCAACACCAGGTGGGCCCTCCCCGGAACTACTCTCTTATCTGGCGCAAGCACAGTTACCCAAAATAACACCTGAGCAAACTCGACATCTTAACAGCCCTATTTCCCAGTCCGAAATGCTTGTGGCTATTAAATCACTTGACAACGGGAAGAGCTCCGGCCCAGACGGCTTCACAGGGAAATATTATCACACTTTCTCCTCCCTACTCCTACCCCATCTCACTCAGCTTTTTAACGAGGTATCAGAAACCAACCCTTTCCCCCAATCAATGCTAGAAGCACAAGTTGCTGTATTACCGAAACCAGGCAAACCCCCCACCACACCTGCCAATTTCCGCCCAATATCCCTTTTAAACACAGACATCAAGTTATACGCCAAGATACTTGCCACCCGTATCAATAATATACTGCCGCCAATCGTACACATTAACCAAGCTGGATTCACCCCCCTTAGAGAAACCAAAGACAACACCACCAAAATCCTTCTTCTAATGGAATACGCTGCCACTAACGGCATACCCTCCGCATTCATTTCCATGGATGAGGAGAAAGCCTTTGATAGGCTAGATTGGCTTTTTTTTACGGACGACACTAAAACAATTTGGCTTCGAACAATCGTTCATAGGAAAAATATTCTCCCTCTACAACCACCCCCAGGCAAAAATCAAACTAAATGATACACTCTCCCAACCATTCAACATCACAAATGGCACACGACAGGGATGCCCTCTTTCCCCTATTTTGTTTGTCCTCGCCATGGAAGTCCTTGCCTCCTACATCAGGCACAATGAATCAAAATAGCCCAACAAGAATACAAAGTCACTCTGTACGCTGACAATCTCTTTCTTACCATCACACAACCTGAATTGTCACTTCCATCCCTCATGCAAACCCTTCACACTTATGGCGCCTTCTCTAACTTTAAAATCAACATTACAAAATCAGAATTACTGCCCATAGGGCTACGCGAGGCCGACCTAGATGCAATACAATCATTAGCCCACTTTCGCCTTCAACGCCAATCCATCAAGTATCTAGGTGTCCACATATCCCCGCACTTGCAGGTCATACACGACTTAAATTTCAAAGCCATTTTTAACACAACAAATGATTTACTTAGATCTTGGAGCAACAAGCCTATCTCTTGGCTGGGCAGGATTAATTCAGTGAAAATGACCCTCCTTCCCAAGTTATTATACCTCTTTCAAACCCTACCAATACCCATCCCAAATCCCCTAATTCATAAACTTCAAAAATCTATTATCTCCTACATCTGGCAACATAAGAGACCTCGAATAGCCACTGCCACATTATACCGACCCAAAGAGCTAGGCGGCCTAGGGATCCCAAACTTAATGCAATACAGGCTAGCCTCCTTCTACTCCCGAATTATCCACTGGAGTAGACACTCGGCACATAAAGAATGGGTGCTCCTTGAGCACTTACTATCCTCCACCACCCACCTGAGCAGCAAATGCTGGCTACCACTCAATAAACGAAACCTACCAATACACCTCCCAACTATAACCAAAGAGACATTCAAGATGTGGGACTTGCACATTAAACGCCATAACCACATATCAACAATACCCTCTCCACTAACTCCCCTCTGTGACAATCCCGACCTCCCTGTTAAACTTCTCCCACAAGCAACTCAAACCCCCCATATATCCAGGTGTTTCCCTTGCCACGCAATACTCATAAACGGGAAACCCAAGACTCTACCCGAAATCATATCAACCCTAGGGACCACACAATTAAACTGGTTCCAACACCGACAGCTTTCAGACTTCATTACTAAACATCCCAAGAGAACCCAACTCACACGCCCTTTAACCAGCTTTGAAAGCAGCTGCATTAACGAAACATTGAGCAGAGGCTTCCTTTCATTCACACATCGACTACTCATGCAAACGTATCATCTCTCCCTCCCTTCTTACATACAAAAATGGGAAAAAGAGATCGGCTCCACTCAAACCCATAAAGACTGGCTGAAGATCGTTTACTATATGACAAAATCTTCCTCCTCCATTTATATAATGGAGATGAACGTCAAACTTCTGTACAGATGGTATTATACCCCATACCGACTACACGCCATTCTCCCCGAGCTCTCACCAAACTGTTGGAGGGGCTGCAACGACATAGGCACCCCAACGCACATATGGTGGACATGCCCTGTCGCCCAAGCGTACTGGGAATCAATCAAAGCAGAATTTGAATTTTTTTTTATCAACAAATCTTGAACTAAACATCTGGTTTTTTCTTTTTAACAAGTTCACTAAAATAAAATGTATAAACTAAGACTGGCATTACTAACTATTATGACAAACTCAGCAAAACGGTTGATACCAAAACACTGGAAAAACCATAGCCTCCCATCAGTTTCAGTTTGGAAAGAAGCGACCTCTCAGTCACTCAAACTAGAAAAACACCACTACAACCGTAATAAACAGACAGACGACTACCACTCCATTTGCTTCCTATGGGAAGAATACCTCAACCACACACAACCCCCACACACAACATAAGGAACCCTACAATACCTTTTCTCTACATACCTACCTGTACACTCCATTGCCTGTAATCGACAATAGACCTTTCAGTCCCAACCGACTCTCCACCCATCTTCTCGACCTAACAACTCTTCTCTTTTCTACCTGCAGGAACCTTGTAATCAGACTATACATTATACAGTTAAATACCTAATTAGACACTTTCTTTTATTTAACCAATAACTATTCTCACCGTTGTTGACCCATAAAGGGTATCTTATTTATTATAAAAAAAAAAAAAAAAAAGGGAATTACTTTTCTCTCCGTATGTCAATTAAACTTTCTTTGTTGTTCCCTTGTAATTATAGAATTACCAAAACAAAACAAAAAACTGACGCATATGTACCATTTTGCAAATTCTCATGTTTGTATTGTTTATACATTTTTCAATAAAGCATTTAAAAAAAAAAAAAAAAAGGTGTGCGATACAGCAATACCGACAAGACTTGTAATAGCTGCGGTGCTGTTTTAACACTGAAAATTCCATATTTTCCGCACTCAAAGAATGACGTTTGAGTGCGTGATTTTCCATACCGCTGTATTACAGGTTGTGCGGTCCGGCTAAAATGCTTGCATTACAGCCTATACCGCAGTCAGCCATTCCATGATCTGAGACCAACAGTTATGGATTTTGCAAAACAAAAATGTTTCACAAAACTCATAACTAAAATGTTACAAAGTACACTAACATCCATAAACTATCTATTAACCCCTAAACCGCCACCATATCAGCCAGTAGGAATTTAGTAGCTCTAATCCTATTGGCTGATTTGAAAATGTCAGCCAATTGGAATGCAAGGTACCCCATATTTAAATAGGTACCTTGCATTCAAGCTTCAGTGTATGGCGGTGACCGTATGAAGAGGATCCTCCACGTTGGATGTCCAACGTGGAACTGTGAGTAGATTTCCTGGAGTTAGTGTTAGGTTTTTGTTTGTTTTTTTTTGGGTGGGTTTTTGTTTTAGATTAGGGTTTTGATGGGGAGTAAAAGAGCTGAATGCCCTTTTAAGGGCAATGCCCATACAAATGTCCCTTTAGATGCAATGGGTAGCTTAGGATTTTTTTAGACTTAGGTTTTTTATTTTGGGGGGTTGGTTGGGTGTTTTACTTTTAAGGTAAACGAGCTGTTTAACTTAGGGCAATGCCCTACAAAGGGCCCTTTTAAGGGCTATTGGTAGTTTATTGTTAGGTTGGGGTGGGTTATTTTGGGGGGGCTTTTTTGTTTTTATAGGGCTATTAGATTAGGTGTAATTTTTATTTTTTGGATAATTTTGTTTTTTATTTTTTGTAATGTTACTTTATTTAGTGTTGGCAATGTCAGGGAGCAACGGATTAAGGGTGTTTAGACTAGGGGTTTATGTTAGGGTGTTAGGTCTTAAAGTAATTTTCTTTTCCCCATAGACATCAGTGGGGTTGTGTTGATTGCAGGTGTTAGTTTTTTTTAACACTTTCTCCCCATTGATGTCTATGGGGTAAGCGTGTACGAGCACGTAAACTCAGCCCTTAGCTTTTGTGTGGTATGGAGCTTATCGCACCATAACGCACAGCACAAGGAGGTTTTTCAGTAACTTGTAATGACAGCGCTATGGAGACTGCGATACCGCTCATTTTTTTGCGTTCTTTATGCACCCGGTATAGCGCAAAACTTGTAATCTTGGTGTATGTATGCTATTGCATTTCATCCTGTTTCTACAGCTTTTTTTAAAACCAGTTCTTCTGTTTTAATAGCTTAAAGGTGCAAGATACTGAAACTCTGAAGTTGATAGAAGCAGCACTTTGATTATGCAGTCATTTTCCATTGGCTGCTTAGAAATTCCTTTCATGAAAGTTTGCAAATACACAGTGAAAACATTGTGAAGGTCCACAAAGAGCTATTGAAAATGTAATTATGTTACATGTATTTGATCATTTAGCCAATTTAAATGGCACAATATACAGATGAACTGCAAATATTGCCTACATATATTTGGATGGTTTAACTGATTTGGATAGTAACACTTCTAATAGATTGCAATGATGTAAGAAAGGAAGACAAAAACCATACAAGCTAAACATGGAATTTGAGTAGATTGAGAGCCAGAGACAGCTGTTAAACTAGTGCTGGCATTTCTATTAATTAAATTAGAAACTCACCCTTTGTAATCTTAGACAGCTCACATGATTGGTTTACACTTTGTGACCATCCCTCTAATTTGGAATACTTGCTTTGTAGATGCTCAAATTTTGTTTGCAGATTTTGGAAAGTAGAGTTAACATCTTTGTTATCAGCTATGCATTTTTGAAAGATTGAAAATGCCTGATTATCTGTGGAAAAGAAAAAATATTATTTCTATATAACTTTTTCCTGCTGATTATGCCCATTTTTACTAATAGATTAGATACTAGACATGTGCGTTTCGTTTCCTTACAAATCAAAATTTGGACAAATTTGTCAAATTCGGAGCTTCGGATCAATTCAAATTTCCGAATTATTCTAGCAACAAAACTAAACTAATCCGAATGCATTTGTAACAAATAAATCTGAATTAATTTGTTACATTCAAATGGCCATGGACATCACAATTACACTAGAATTGTACAGTATATTAGGTTATATCTCTCTGCTATCTCTGTGCAGGGCACATTATGTAGCTGGTACCTGTGAGGTTGGTACTTAGGTGGGATGTGCTGTGTATTACACTAGTATTATGTACTGTATATTAGGTTATATATCTCTGCTAGCTCTGTGCATATTGTGTAGCTTCTAGTCTAATACACAGCACATCCCACCTAACACATACAGAAATTTCGAATTTACGAATCGAATCCAAACCGAATGCACCCGAATGCATCCGAATTTATTCGAATCCGAATGAATCTGAAATTAATACATTTGAATGTATCCGAATTCGAATCTATCCAAAAACGAAATCCGAAAAAATCCAAATCAAATTTTTCCCACACGCACAAGTCTATTAGATACAGCTAATCTATCTAGGCCATAAGTTATTTTACTCAGCCAGTTCATTAAACCTCATTCATTTCCCATTAGTGAATAGGACCCTTAAAATGGCATAGGAATTGATGAGACAAAAGAAGGCTAATAAACTTACTCACACTACCAAAGGCATTGTTGTGCACCAAGTGAAATTCTGTAGCAAATAATGGGCTAGATTACAAGTTAAACACTATATATTGCTTTCATGAAAGCGATATTAGCGCTCCACTTTGTAATACTAGTGCACTATAATGTATGCTGGCATTACAAGTTATCCGCAATGGGAACGAGAGCTTGCATTCGCATTGCTAGGAAGCATTGCGATCACGAGAGCACGCTTCCATAGGCTCCTATGGGAGCGTCGTTCTGATGTAGTCACAGATGGGATCAGAACTTCAGCACCAGGGAAGGGAGTAAGTCGCCCAGCAATCAAATATATATGTATATACCGATATACATATATATTTATGTGTTAATATGTGTGTATATGTAAATTTGTCCGTTTGCGTTTGTAATCTAGCCCTTTATGTTTTGTTTTTTTTTTAAAAAAAAGCAATATCTTAATTTGGTAAAATGCACAAAGAAGTTAAACTTTGGGTTTCCTTGGATTTGTTGATTTTATCATGAAAATCATCATCTTGGATATCACTCAGGACACCACCATTATTCTCTTTAACATGATAATAAGTGAGTACACATAGATTTTAAATAGGTTAAACTATTTTGTGCTATAAAGCTGTTAGTGTATTACTGAATTATTAAATTACTGATTGCCATAGTGGCCCTTGTAAAAGGAAATCATTTCAGTGGGTGATATATTTAGCAGATCAACTCAAACCTCTTTCTGAGTCTTTTACGCTGAGAAACTGGTTCAACGTCTTATAGTAGTTAGCATCGACTATTCCCCTAACTGTTTAATAAACTGATTGATAGCTGTCATAGTAGTGAATTAGATCTGTGCGATATGGGTAAAAAATAAATATCACAATTTTTCTAAGAAATAAAGGCCTAGATTATGAGTTTTGCGTTAGAGGCTAAGCGGTGCTAACGAGCAGTTTTCCCTCACCGCTCACTTACCTGCAGCGCTGGTATTACGAGTTTTCAGAAACCCGTCGTTAAAAGACAAGAAGTGAGTGTTGAGTCAAATTTTGCTCATTACCGCACTCCAATACCAGCGCTGCTTAAGTCAGCAGTGAGCTGGTCGCACGATTTCCCCATAGGAATCAACGGGGAGAGCCAGCTGAGAAAAAGTCTAACACCTGCAAAAAAGCAGCGTAAAACTCACTAACGCAGCGCCATTGATTCCTATGGGGAAATAAAAGTTATGTTTACACCTAACACCCTAACATGAACCCCGAGTCTAAACACCCCTAATCTTACACTTATTAACCCCTAATCTGCCGCCCCTGACATCGCCGACACCTACATTATACTTATTAACCCCTTATCTGCCACCCCTAATGTCGCCGCCACTATAATAAACATATTAACCCCTAAACCACCGCACTCCCGCCTCACAAACATTAGTTAAATATTATTAACCCCTAATCTGCGTCCCTAACATCGCCGCCACTATACTAAATATATTAACCCCTAAACCTAAGTCTAACCCTAACACCCCCTAACTTAAATATAATTAAAAGAAATCTAAAGAAAATTACTATAATTAACTAAATTATTCCTATTTAAAACTAAATACTTACATATAAAATAAACCCTAAGCTAGCTACAATATAACTAATAGTTACATTGTATCTATCTTAGGGTTTATTTTTATTTTACAGGCAAGTTTGTATTTATTTTAACTAGGTAGAATAGTTATTAAATAGTTATTTATTTATCTATTTAATAACTACCTAGCTAAAATAAATACAAATTTACCTGTAAAATAAAACCTAACCTAACTTATACTAACACCTAACACTACACTATAATTAAATAAATTAACTAAATTAAATACAATTACCTAAATTAGTAAACAGTAAATTACAGAAAATAATAAACAAATTACAGATATTTAAACTAATTACACCTAATCTAATAGCCCTATCAAAATAAAAATAAAAAATCCTAGCCTAAACTAAACTACCAATAGCCCTTAAAAGTGCCTTTTGCAGGGCATTGCCCCAAAGTAATCAGCTCTTTTATCTGTAAAAAAATACAAACAAACCCTGCCAACAGTAAAACCCACCACACACACAACCAACCCCCCAAATAAAATACTATCTAAAAAAAACCTAAGCTCCCCATTGTCCCTAAGCTAAAAATAAAACCCACCCAATTCACCCTTAAAAAAACCTAACACTAACCCCCTGAAGATCGACTTACCGGGAGAAGTCTACATCCAAGCCGGATGAAGTGGTCCTCCAGACGGGCAGAAGTCTTCATCCAGACGGCATCTTCTATCTTCATCCATCCAGCGTGGAGCGGGTCCATCTTCAAGACATCCGACGTGGAGCATCCTATTCATCTGAAGACTAAAGATGAATGAAGGTACCTTTAAGTGACATTATCCAAGATGGCATCCCTTAGATTCTGATTGGCTGATAGAATTCTATCAGCCAATCGGAATTAAGGTAGAAAAAATCCTATTGGCTGATGCAATCAGCCAATAGGATTGAAGTTTAATCCTATTGGCTGATCCAATCGCGCCTAAGAAAATAAAAATAAAAATCTCCCGTAAAAGTCTAACCCACCTCCCAAAACTAAAAACAACACATAAAAACCCCTATATCCGCCATCAAACCCACATCGGAACTAATAATAAATAGATTAATCCCTAAACCGAAAACCCCCACAATGCAATATGCCTAATTAAACTATTAACCCCTAATCTGCAATTCACCCACCTCGCGATCTACCTAATAAAAGTATTAACCCTTAAATCCACCATCCCCAACATTGCAAAATCCCTATTAAAACTATTAACCCCTAATCCACCATTAACCCACAGCGCAATAAAACTTCTAAAGTATTAACCCCTAATCTGCCAAACTCACATAACGCAATGCTTATAAATCTATAAACCCCTAAATCGCCAAAGACCACAACGCAAATAACTAAACACTAACGCCTAGATTTAGAGTTCTGTGTTAGCCGTCAAAAGAAGCGCTAAGGGGTCCTAACGCTGCTTTTGGCTGCCCGCAGGTATTTAGAGTCAGGTAGGTAAAGGTGTACCACTCACTTTCAAGCTGTGACTTTTCCATACCGCAGATCCCCTTATGCCAATTGCGTATCCTATCTTTTCAATGGGATCTTCCTAACGCTGGTATTTAGAGTCTTGGCTGAAGTGAGCGTTACAACTCTACCGACAAAACTCCTACCGCCCATGGAAAGGCTGTAGTTAAGAGCTTTCTGGGCTAACGCCGGATTATAAAGCTCTTAACTACAGTGCTCTAAAGTACACTAACACCCATAAACTACCTATGTACCCCTAAACTGAGGTCCCCCCACATCGCCACCACTATAATAAATATTTTTAACCCCTAAGCTGCCGACCGCACATCGCCGTCACGTACATTATCCCTATGAACCCCTAATCTGCTGCCCCTAACATCGCCGACACCTACATAATATTTAATAACCCCTAATCTGCCCCCCCCCCAACGTCGCTGCTACCTAACTTCAAGTATTAACCCCTAATCTGCCAACCGGACCTTGCCGCTACTCTAATAAATGTATTAACCCCTAAAGCTAAGTCTAACCCTAACCCTAACACCCCCCTAAGTTAAATATAATTTTAATCTAACTAAATAAATCAACTCTTATTAACTAAAGTATTCCTATTTAAAACTAAATACTTACCTATAAAATAAACCCTAATATAGCTACAATATAATGAATAATTATATTGTAGCTATTTTAGGATTAATATTTATTTTACAGGCAACTTTGTATTTATTTTAACTGGGTACAATAGCTATTAAATAGTTATTTACTATTTAATAGCTACCTAGTTAAAATAATTACAAAATTACCTGTAAAAAAATCCTAACCTAAGTTACAATTAAACCTAACACTACACTATCAATAAATTAATTAAATCAATTACCTACAATTAAATAAACTAAACTAAATTACAAAAAAATAAAAAAGATTACAAGAATATTAGGCTAATTACACCTACTCTAAGCCCCCTAATAAAATAAAAAGCCCCCCAAAATAATAAAGGTCCCTACCCTATTCTAAATTAAAATGTAACCAGCTCTTTTACCAGCCCTTAAAAGGGCTTTTTGTGGGGCATGCCCCAAAGTAATCAGCTCTTTTGCCTGTAAAAAAAATACAACCCCCCAAGATTAAAACCCACCACCCACATACCCCTACTCTAACCCAAACCCCCCTTAAATAAACCTAACACTACCCCCTGAAGATCTCCCTACCTTGAGTCGTCTTCACCCAACCGGGCCAAAGTCTTCATCTGATGGGGCAGAAGAGGACATCCAGACCGGCAGAAGTCTTCATCCTATCTGGGCAGAAGAGGGCATCCGGACCGGCAGACATCTTCATCCAAGCGGCATCTTCTATCTTCATCCATCCAACAAGGAGCGGCTCCATCTTCAAGACCTCCGGCGCGGAACATCCTTCTTAACCGACGACTAGACAACGAATGACGGTTCCTTTAAATGACGTCATCCAAGATGGCGTCCCTCGAATTCTGATTGACTGATAGGATTCTATCAGCCAATGGGAATTAAGGTAGGAAAAATCTGATTGGCTGATCCAATTATCCAATCAGATTGAGCTTGCATTATATTGGCTGATTGGAACAGCCAATAGAATGCGAGATCAATCTGATTGGCTGATTGGATCAGCCAATCGAATTGAACTTGAATCTGATTGGCTGATTGAATCAGCCAATCAGATTTTTCCTACCTTAATTCCGATTGGCTGATAGAATCCTATCAGCCAATCGGAATTTGAGGGACGCCATCTTGGATGACGTCATTTAAAGGAACCGTCATTCGTCGTCTAGTCGTCGGTGAAGAAGGATGTTCCGTGCCGGAGGTCTTGAAGATGGAGCCGCTCCTCGTCGGATGGATGAAGATAGAAGATGCTGCTTGGATGAAGATGTCTGCCGGTCCAGATGTCCTCTTCTGCCCGGATAGGATGAAGACTTCTGCCGGTCTGGATGTCCTCTTCTGCCTCATCGGATGAAGACTTCGGCCCGGTTGGGTGAAGACGACTCAAGGTAGGGAGATCTTCAGGGGGGTAGTGTTAGGTTTATTTAAGGGGGGTTTGGGTTAGAGTAGGGGTATGTGGGTGGTGGGTTTTAATGTTGGGGGGGTTGTATTTTTTTTTACAGACAAAAGAGCTGATTACTTTGGGGCATGCCCCGCAAAAAGCCCTTTTAAGGGCTGGTAAAAGAGCTGGTTACATTTTAATTTAGAATAGGGTAGGGACCTTTATTATTTTGGGGGGCTTTTTTATTTTATTAGGGGGCTTAGAGTAGGTGTAATTAGCCTAATATTCTTGTAAGCTTTTTTTCATTTTTTGTAATTTAGTGTTTTGTTTTTTTTGTAATTTAGTTTAGTTTATTTAATTGTAGGTAATTTATTTAATTAATTTATTGATAGTGTAGTGTTAGGTTTAATTGTAACTTAGGTTAGGATTTATTTTACGGGTAATTTTGTAATTATTTTAACTAGGTAGCTATTAAATAGTAAATAACTATTTAATAGCTATTGTACCTAGTTAAAATAAATACAAAGTTGCTTGTAAAATAAATATAAATCCTAAAATAGCTACAATGTAATTATTCGTTATATTGTAGCTATAATACGCCTAGATTTAGAGTTCTGCGGCTAAAGGGGTGCGTTAGCTACGCGTGCTTTTTTTCCCACGCACCTTTTAAATACTGCTGGTATTTAGAGTTAACAGAATCGCTGGGTTTTCAGTGCGTTAGGCTCCAAAAAGGGAGCGTAGAGCATAATTTAACGCCACTGCAACTCTAGATACCAGCGGTGCTTACGGAAGCGGCCAGCTTCAAAAACGTGCTCGTGCACGATATCCCCATAGAAAACAATGGGGCTGTTTGAGCTGAAAAAAAACCTAACACCTGCAAAAAAGCCGCGTTCAGCTCCTAACGCAGCCCCATTGTTTTCTATGGGGAAACACTTCCTACGTCTGCACCTAACACTCTAACATGTACCCCGAGTCTAAACACCCCTAACCTTACACTTATTAACCCCTATTGTGCCGCCCCCGCTATCGCTGACACCTGCATATTTTTTTAACCCCTAATCTGCCGCTCCGTAAACCGCCGCTACTTACATTATCCCTATGTACCCCTAATCTGCTGCCCCTAACACCGCCGACCCCTATATTATATTTATTAACCCCTAATCTGCCCCCCACAACGTCGCCTCCACCTGCCTACACTTATTAACCCCTAATCTGCCGAGCGGACCGCACCGCTATTATAATAAAGTTATTAACCCCTAATCCGCCTCACTCCCGCCTCAATAACCCTATAATAAATAGTATTAACCCCTAATCTGCCCTCCCTAACATCGCCGACACCTAACTTCAAACATTAACCCCTAATCTGCCGACTGGAGCTCACTGCTATTCTAATAAATGTATTAACCCCTAAAGCTAAGTCTAACACTAACACCCCCCTAAGTTAAATATAATTTAAATCTAACGAAATAAATTAACTCTTATTAAATAAATTATTCCTATTTAAAGCTAAATACTTACCTGTAAAATAAACCCTAATATAGCTACAATATAAATTATAATTATATTATAGCTATTTTAGGATTAATATTTATTTTACAGGTAACTTTGTATTTATTTTAACCAGGTACAATAGCTATTAAATAGTTAAGAACTATTTAATAGCTAAAATAGTTAAAATAATTACAAAATTACCTGTAAAATAAATCCTAACCTAAGTTACGATTAAACCTAACACTACACTATCAATAAATTAATTAAATAAAATACCTACAATTACCTACAATTAAACCTAACACTACACTATCAATAAATTAATTAAATACAATATCTACAAATAAATACAATGAAATAAACTAACTAAGTTACAAAAAATAAAAAAGAACTAAATTACAAAAAATAAAAAAATATTTACAAACATCAGAAAAAGATTACAAGAATTTTAAACTAATTACACCTACTCTAAGCCCCCTAATAAAATAACAAAGCCCCCCAAAATAAAAAAATGCCCTACCCTATTCTAAATTAAAAAATTTCAAAGCTCTTTTACCTTACCAGCCCTGAACAGGGCCCTTTGCGGGGCATGCCCCAAGAAATTCAGCTCTTTTGCCTGTAAAAAAAAAACATACAATACCCCCCCCCAACATTACAACCCACCACCCACATACCCCTAATCTAACCCAAACCCCCCTTAAATAAACCTAACAATAAGCCCCTGAAGATCTTCCTACCTTATCTTCACCTCACCGGGTATCACCGATCTGTCCTGGCTCCAAAATCTTCATCCAACCAAAGCGGGGGCTGGCGATCCATAATCCTGCGGCTGAAGAGGTCCAGAAGAGGCTCCAAAGTCTTCATCCTATCCGGGAAGAAGAGGCGATCCAGACCGGCAACCATCTTGATCCAAGCGGCATCTTCTATCTTCATCCGATGAGGAACGGCTCCATCGTGAAGACCTCCAGCGCGGATCAATCTTCTTCCGACGACGTCCAACTGAAGAATGACGGTTCCTTTAAGGGACGTCATCCAAGATGGCGTCCCTCAAATTCCGATTGGCTGATAGGATTCTATCAGCCAATCGAAATTAAGGTAGGAAAATTCTGATTGGCTGATGGAATCAGCCAATCAGAATCAAGTTCAATCCGATTGGCTGATCCGATCAGCCAATCAGATTGAGCTTGCATTCTATTGGCTGATCGGAACAGCCAATAGAATGCGAGCTCAATCTGATTGGCTGATAGACTTAGCTTTAGGGGTTAATCCATTTATTACAGTAGCGGTGAGATTCGGTTGGCAGATTAGGGGTAATAATTAAAGTTAGGTGTCGGCGATGTTAGGGAGGGCAGATTAGGGGTTAATACTATTTATTATAGGGTTATTGAGGCGGGAGTGAGGCGGATTAGGGGTTAATAACTTTATTATAGTAGCGGTGCGGTCCGCTCGGCAGATTAAGGGTTAATAAGTGTAGGCAGGTGGAGGTGACGTTGAGGGGGCAGATTAGGGGTTAATAAATATAATATAGGGGTCGGCGGTGTTAGGGGCAGCAGATTAGGGGTACATAAGGATAACGTAGGTAGCGGCGCTTTGAGGTCGGCAGATTAGGGGTTAATTATTGTAGGTAGCTGGCGGCGACGTTGTGGGCAGCAGGTTAGGGGTTAATAAATATAATATAGGGGTCGGCGGTGTTAGGGGCAGCAGATTAGGGGTATATAAGTATAACGTAGGTGGCGGTCGGCAGATTAGGGGTTAAAAAAATTTGATAGAGTGGCGGCGATGTGGGGGGACCTCGGTTCAGGGGTACATAGGTAGTTTATGGGTGTTAGTGTACTTTAGAGCACGCGTTAGCCCAGAAAGATCTTAACTACTGACTTTTTTGGAGTTTTGTCGTTAGATTTCTAACGCTCACTTCAGCCACGACTCTAAATACCGGCGTTAGAAAGATCCCATTGAAAAGATAGGATATGCAATTGACGTAAGGGTATGTGCGGTATGGAAAAGTCGAGGCTGCAAAGTGAGCGTTAGACCCTTTCCTGACTGACTCCAAATACCGGCGGTAGCCTAAAACCAGCGTTAGGAGCCTCTAACGCTGGTTTTGACGGCTACCGCCCAACTCTAAATCTAGGCCTTAGGGTTTATTTACAGGTAAGTATTTAGTTTTAAATATGAATACTTTAGTTAATAAGAGTTAATATATTTCATTAGATTAAAATTATATTTAACTTAGGGGGGTGTTAGGGTTAGGGTTAGATTTAGCTTTAGGGGTTAATACATTTATTAGAGTAGCGACGATGTCCGGTCGGCATTTTAGGGGTTAATACTTGAAGTTAGGTGGCGGCGATGTTAGGGAGGGCAGATTAGGTGTTAATACTATTTATTATAGGGTTTGCGAGGCGGGACTGCCTGCGGTTTAGGGGTTAATGCATTTATTATAGTGGCGGCGAGGTCCGGACGGCAGATTAGGGGTTAATAAGTGTAGGTAAGGTAGCGGCGACGTTGGGGGGGCAGATTAGGGGTTAATAAATATAATATAGGTGTCGGCGATGTTAAGGGCAGCAGATTAAGGGTTCATAGGGATAATGTAGGTTGTGGCGGTGTCCGGAGCGGCAGATTAGGGGTTAATTGTGTAATGCAGGTGTCAGCGATAGCGGGGCGGCAGATTAGGGGTTAATAAGTGCAAGATTAGGGGTGTTTAGACTCGGGGTTCATGTTAGGGTGTTAGGTGCAGACTTAGAAACTGTGTCCCCATAGGAAACAATGCGGCTGCGTTGGGAGCTTAACGCTGCTTTTTTGCAGGTGTTAGGTTTTTTTTATCCCAAGCTGCCCCATTGTTTTCTATGGGGGAATCGTGCACAAGCACGTTTTAGCTGTTTATCGCTACCGTAAGCAACGCTGGTATTGATGGTTGAAGTGGCGGTACATTCGGCTCAACGCACCCTTTTTGGAGCCTAACGCAGCCCTTCAGACAACTCTAAATACCAGTGTTGTTTGGGAGCAGCGGTAGGAAAAAAAGCTGCGTTAGCTACGCGGGTCTTTACCGACAAAACTCTAAATCTAGTCGTAAGCCCCCTAACCTAACACCCTCTAAATTAACCCCATTACATAAATTAAACTAAAACTAAATTACAATTAAAATTAAAAAAAAAACTAACATTACTTTAAAAATAATAAAAACTAAGTTTAAGTTAAAGGGACAGTCTAGTCCAAAAAAAACTTTCATGATTCAGATAGGGCATGTAATTTTAAACAATTTTCCAATTTACTTTTATCACCAATTTTTCTTTGTTCTTTTGGAATTCTTAGTTTAAACCTTAATTTAGGAGGTTTATATGCTAATTTCTTAGACCTTGGAGGCCGCCTCTTAAGTATGCATTTTAACAGGTTTTTCACCACTAGAGGGTGTTAGTTCATGTTTTTCATATAGATAACACTGTGCGCGTGCACATGAAGTTACCTGGGAGCCATCACTGATTGGCTAGACTGCAAGTCTGTCAAAAGAACAAATAAAGGGGCAGTCTGCAGAGGCTTAGATACAAGATAATCACAGAGGTAAAAAATATATAAATATAACTGTGTTGGTTATGCAAAACTATGGAATGGTTAAACAAGGGATTATCTATCTTTTAAAACAATAACAATTCTGGTGTAGATCATCCCTTTAAGCTAAAATTACAGAAAATAAAAATAGCTAGAATTACATAAAATAAATAACAAAATTATAAAAAAAATATATATACCTAATCCCTATCAAAATAAAAAAGCCCCCCAAAATAAAAACACCCCCTAATCTTATGTTAAACTACCAATAGCCCTTAAAAGGGCCTTTTGTAGGGCAGTGCCCTAAATAAATCAGCTTTTCCTTAAAAAAAATACTAAGTCCCTCCTCTAACAGTAATCCCACCACCCACCAAAATAAATAAACCTAACACTAAACAATCTAAACTACCCATTGCCCCTAAAGGAGTATTTGTATGGGCATTGCCCTTAAAATGGCATTCAGCTCTTTTACTGCCCTAAAAAATGGCATTGAGCTCTTTTTGTCACTAATCATATAAAACAGTTACATTGAGAAAGGCATGCTACACGCTGAAACGGGTTTGTATGTGTTAATATATGGTTCTTACACCTCTGTCACCTGATGCCAGTGTATGCAGTTACTGGCCAGGAAACAGGGAGGTGCTGAATCTATTGAATGAATGTGTGTGTGGTGGGGTGTTGTTACAGGTTATTGATCCTGTAAGGATTTTACTATTATAAATTAAAAGTTAAATTTTAATATTCACTTTTAGCCAGAGGGTGAGTGCTACAAACCCTATCTTTATCTTGCTTTCTTTAAAGGGCCACTAAACCCAAAATCTTTCTTTCATGATTCAGATAGAGAATAGAAATTTAAACAACATTACAATTTACTTCCATTATTTATTTTGCTTCATTTTTTAAATATCCTTAGTTGAAGATAAAGCAATGCACATGGTGAGCCAATCACACAATGCTTCTATGTGCAGCAACCAATCAGCAGCTAGTGAGCATATCTAGATATGCCTTTCATCAAAGAATATTAAGAGAATAAAACAAATTAGATAATATAAGTAAATTAGAAAGATGTTTAAAATGTCATTCTCTTTCTAAATCATAAAAGAAAAAATGTGGGTGGCATGTCCCTTTAAGTGGGTTCTTTTGGTTCTATGTTTGACTATAGGGTAGCACCAGTCCTTTAGTATTATTTAGGGCTTTCCTCTAACTTAACATTCACAGTGCCAATACACTTTTTTCTTTGAATACTCTTTTAAGAAGGCCCATAAACCTAATCTAAAAAAAAAAAAAACCCTCCCAAATTTTTTAAAAAGCCTAAATCTAACCCCCAGGGTTCACGAAGTCCGGCGGAGAAGGTTCTGTTCTAGGTGGTGAAGTCTTCTTCCAAGCGGCGACTGGTTCTTGAAGTCCGGCGGTGAAATTTTCTTCCAAGCAGGGACCTCTTCTTTATTCATTCAAGACCAAGCCGGAGCGGAGATGAGCGAGGAGCGGCGACCGCAGAACCATGGAACGTCCTTTGTTTTAATCAAAAGGACTTAAAGGGACAGTATACTATAAAATTGTTTTTCCCTTAATGTTTTTCCAAATAGTTTTTTACCAGCTGCAGAGTATAAAATGTATAAGATTTGCTTTTTAAAGTTTTTTTGTGTATACTGGCTATGTTAACACAGCTTGGCCTTGTGGCCAAAAACTTTCAGGATGGGTAGGGATAGCACAGGCTAAATAAACTATTTCAAATGCCAATATAAGGGTAATGGAAAAACTTGCAAACAATTTAATACACTCCAGCAGGTAAATTGGATCATTGTGAACAATCTAAAGGGGAGAACATTTTTGAGTAAACTGTCCCTTTAATTCACTAGTTTGCAAGTGTTATTGGGAGTGTCAATAAAGATAAGTCACGGTTTACCAAGAGGTTAATATTACTGCTATTCTTTACTTGGTCAGTTTTGTAAAATAATTGTTTTGCTGGTAGATAGGAGAGTCAATTCAATGCTTCATTTTTAGATAGGCATTGTTGGAGCAGGACATTTGTTTTTTAGGAGCCATACAATAAATCCATGAGCGGATTTTATTTGTTAGAGCTTGTCATTTTTGTAGTGCTCGAACTAGAATTATATGTGGTTACCCCCATAAAGAGTTTAAACACATAGTTAAAGTCCTGATCTGGAGCTGCATGGAAAATGTGGCCAGAATCCAAGCTATTGAAAGGTAATTATCATTCTTTAAAGGAAAATTAAACTAAAAAAAATGTTTTGGGATTCAAATTTGCTTAGTTCCCATGATATTCTGCATTGAAGAGATTCCCAGGTATGCACCTAGAGCACTAAATGGCAAGAAATAGTGCTGCCAGTTAGTGCTCTTGAAAATGGATAACATTATTGCAAAATTGCTGCTATATAGTGCTCCAGAAATTAACCGGCTCTTAAGTATACATCCCTGATTTTTCAACAAAAGATACAAAGAGAACAAAAAAATTATAATAGAAGTAAATTAGAAAGTTGTTTAAATCTGCATGTTCTATGTGAATCATGAAAAAAATCCCTTTAACATATTAAATGAAAAAACAAGGGGCATAATTTAGGGGGTCGCTGAGGTCGCAGTAGCGACCGAGCCCAGCTTTCTGGAGGGCCTGCAGGCTGTTAGGTAAGAGAAGGAATGGAGAGCGGCAAACCATGCTAAGTCAGATGCGGTGAACACAGGCAGTAAGTGATCTGTGCTGCAGCAATAGGCATAGTGTAGGGGTACATAACAATATTTATTATTTTACATTTTTACTCTCTCTAAAAGCCTGTGCACAGTACAGTGAGCGCAGGCTTTTACAGAGAAGACAGCAGATGTGTAAGGAGCAGTGTTGTGAAGCTGCTGCTTTGAAGTAGAGACAGGAGAAGAGTGTAAATGAGGTGTCAGGACCCATCCACATTACAACGGTAGGCTACTTTTGTAACCCTGATGCTGGACATATGCAGCATATTTATAACACAGGATAAATATCCTGCATGTGTCTGGGAGAGATGCTAGAGTTAATGCAGCACTTCTCCCAGTTCAGCACTGCCGTTACAGAGCCTATGCTGTGTGCCTGTGAAGAAATCTTCACTACCAGGACGTTATGACTCTCTTTATATTGCTTAAATGTTCCTTTATTTTCTTTGACCTTTGTGACTTGGTATGTGACAGTCATGTATTTTGTCCACCCCTTTGAGATTATTGGCCTCAGTAGTCTGATATAGAGTGAAAACTGCACAGCATATATATATATATATATATATATATATATATATATATCAAATTTGTTTTCTTTCGGGCATTAACTGAAATAGGAAATCCCTACTCATTATGCCAATAAAGATAGTTGTAAATGCTGTAAAAAAATCTTTCCTTTGTATGCAGGTGTTTAGCAAAGCATTGGGTAATTGCTGATTAATGGTACAGATACACACACACTAAATATAGGAAATTTGAAGCTGTATTAGAAGACTACAGGGAAAAACGTGTCTATAAATGGTTGTTGAAACCCGAGGAAAGACAGAGGTGGAGAGAGTATCGCCCTAGGCGGTATAGGGCTAGGAGACCCCAGAATTTAACTACTGTGGACTCCTCAGGATCGGGTACTGACTCTGATAACACTCAGGGCATCCAGACTGACAGTGCTGCATATGAAGAGAGAGGGGTGATAAGATAACCCGTTCAAAAAACGGGGGAGGCGCCTGCATCAGCGGAGAAGCCAGTATAAGAGGCAGACCACTGCGCCAGAGGAGAAGATGAAAGGAGACAGCATAGTGATTAACATCAGTAGTAGGGTTTTGACACTGGATGAGGAGAATCTGTTACAAAAAGGTTTTTCATATGTGCCAACGGATCTTACAGATGAATTTGACTTGCATATAGATATATTGCGTTTCCAAAGGACACTCAAGCTGCATGAATACTTTGGACCCACCAGTGGGGATTTTTGTCAGTTCAAAAGAAAGAGCACATTTGATCCAAATAGCCAGAACAGCACCATTAAGACTTTCACTAATAAGCTTGAAAAAGACTTTAAGGATTCAATACATATCCAACAACAGGATGTACGGTTTAATTTAACCAGAAGTGAGAGGGAGACACTAAAGGGTTTAACTAAAGATGGATCGATTGTCATAAGAAGGGCTGACAAGGGCGGTGCTGTGGTCGTTTTGGACTATGAATATTACCGGAAACCCCCAATTGGGTTCATAATTGAGCTTTTGGAAAGCTGTCTTAAAATGAATTTCTTCCGCTTCGAGCGAACATATTATTTACAGTTGACAGGAACAGCGATGGGGTCGAATGTGGCCCCATCATATGCGAACTTCTTTATGGATGAGTTTGAGAGTAATAATGATCATATCTTCAGAAATCCTAATGTCTTAACTTACAGAAGATATATAGATCACCTCTTCGTTATATGGAGGGGGAATGCTGAATTGCTTCAAGAGTGGTTTGATGCGTTGAACCTAGTACATCGATCCTTAAAGTTCAAGATGAGCTGGAATAGGGGCGTGGCCAAGCAGCAACTGCAGCAAGACGCATATTCAGCAGATCGTAAAGAATGGACTAATAAATCATTAAATCCTGTTATCTGAGGATTTAATCTACAGCAAGAACTCTTACTAAAAGGGATATGAGCTCAGGGTGAGCTGAAGAAATCTATTTTAAGCCATATTAAAGCCGCAATATCTATATTTGGAGGGCTGCGGCCTACTTTCATGCATGGGGCGCTCCCCCCCCTGGCTGCCTGGGTTATGGAGCCGCATACAGAGCATTAAGGGAAAGTGCCTGCTGCATACTTCAATAACATCCTATCGCAGATCATTCCCCAACACTACTAAGCAAGAATGGACCTGGTCCCCAGAGTGACGTGGAGGACCCTAGAGAAATTATTTCAGGAGCACTATGGCAGGCTAGAGGAACGCATAGAGACAATCATTCAGAGAAACAGCCTCTCAGTAGCCATAAAAGACAAGAGCTTCGACACTTTCAAACCAACCCTATGTGCTGCAGAGACAACCTTGACGGACACCGTAGATGTCGCTGAGAGACGGGTCGCTCTGGCTAAGGTGCGCAGCAGACGGATGTGCGCGAAGATGACTCCCATGCAGCGTAGAGACATTGAAGCAACAGCAAGAAACGGGCTCACCAAGCAGCTGGACTACCCCAGAATTTCGCGACGAGCAGGCAGGGGGAAGCCCCGGTCACCTCTGAGCCAGAGAGGGTTTGGGGGACAGTCTGCCTTTGCGCCTTCAAAGCGGTTGGACTCCCCGTGTAGACAGCAACTTGAAGAGCTGGTTATTACACGGATCAGCATACAGGCTCTAGCTGCAAAAAGAGGTTTGACTGTCAAACAGGTTGTGCAGATGGAGAAAGTTGGAGTGGGCTAGAAATGGTGATCTTGTGAGGGCCTGTGAGATACACCCCATGGTGTACCGAGCAGCAGCTCTTTTAGCTATGTAGTTCTCAACACATGTGAAATTATAAGCGATACATTGAACTTTCTCTCTTCCCTTGTTTCATGAAGACTTAACTGTCTGATGCCATATCTTACATGTGACAGACTTTCTATAATGCAAACTGATGTTATATAATTCAGTAAAACTTTAGTTTATAACATTGTGTTTGTGACTGTTACCATGCCAGGTATATGTAGGAGAGGGGTTGGTTCATGAGACATCCACTCAACCTATATCAAATAGTATATCCCTGCCTTTTTGCGTCTACATGGGACAGTCTAAGAAGACCACTTACATTTGAACACTAGCCTAATGTTGTTTCTGGGGGTCTTATGTCTGTAATTGCAGCCTGGGGGCTTGTTGAGCTCCTCTGGTGATTTAGAAATCTATCTACAATACTAATGTGTGAGATGTGAACTTCCTGGGGGCTGCGATAGGTAGATAAGCACACTCCTATGTTTGACAAGTGAAGATGTAGCCTGTGAGTTATTAGTACTGAAATTGCCCTGGCTCATAATAGATCTCCTGTGCTCATGAAAACCTAGTGATTAAACCTGTAATAGAATGTACCTGTATACCCATAGGGTTTTATGCTCCCTTTCCCTTTCCTGACCCCTGTACTGTCTGGCAGAGTTAAGTAGTCTCTGCCCTGCTCGGAGTACTACGGTTGTGCTCCGAGTTTTCCTACAGTGATCTCTCATTCCTTGCACCCATATGCCCCCCCTTAGTGTATAATTAGTCTGGACCCACCCGAGGTCCTTGCGACACTGGAGGGCGAGCGTATAATGTTTAATGCCCCTAGCTTAGTAGGTTCCACAGATGCCCGCATGTGGCCGCAGCTATCTTGATTGTCGAGTGGGGCAAAAAAAGAGGGAAGTATGGGTTTGCTCCTTGAATATTATATCCTGCAGACTGTACTTAGCAATTTACTGTTATATTTATGTTTGATTGCTTTGCGAGCAAAACTGTGTGTTTGTTTCTTTCTCCCTCAATAAAAATAAAAATATTAAAAAAAAAAAGATGAGCTGGAATAGGGAAACCATAGAGTTTCTGGATCTGAGGATATTTAAAGAGGATGGCATCTTGCAGACCACTCTATACAAGAAGCCAACGTATAGAAACTCATTGCTTGAAGCATCTAGATTTCACCCACCAGCGCTTAAAAAGGCACTCCCTAAATCGCAATTTATGCGGGTTAAAAGAAATAACACTCGGGAGGAGAATGCCAGCGTTCAGCTCAAGGAGATGAAACGGAATTTCATCGAGAGAGGTTATAAGAAGAAGGCCCTTAATGAGCAGCTACAATCAATACAGAGGATGAGTTCTAGTCGTAGGAATGTTGACAGCAAGAAATGGCTGACATTTACAACTACCTATGCAGCGGATAAGAACGGATTTAATGGGATCTTGAGACGAAATTGGGAAATCCTTCAGAGTGATGAGGCACTCCCCTTTAAGGATATGATGGCACAGAGAATAGGTTACAAAAAAGGTAAATCCCTTAAGGACAATCTGCAATTGATGGACCCTGCACACTGTTATTCTAAAAACTGGCTAAGCAGACAGGCACTGAAACCAGGATGTTTCAAGTGTAGTGGTTGTACCACCTGCAATGGGATGTCAGCAGGGAAATACTTTAACCACCCAAGGTATAATAAAAAATATTTTCATAAACACAGGGTGACCTGCACGACCCCTTATATAGTGTATATGCTCCACTGTCCTTGTAGCCTATTCTATGTAGGTAAGACCTGTGACAACCTGAGGGTTAGGATGGCTAACCATAGGAGTGCCATTAGACAAGCCATCAAAAATGGAGAATCAAATCAAGCAGTGACTAGACACTTCGAACAACAAGGACATACTGTGGCTGACCTGCGATACACGATAATTGTTCACATTCCTGAGATGAGCAGAGGTGGCGACAGGAACAGGTTGTTACTCCAAAGAGAGACAAGGTGGACCTACGAGCTGGACACTATAATCCCTAAAGGACTGAACACTAAACTTGAGTGGCATAGTTTCCTGTAATCTCTGCATGAGATAGTCATACCCAGTATCTTGTATCTATATTTTTATGTTTATTTTGTGATGTGATGTCTTTTTATGGTGTTTTATTTATTTTTTGATATTTTTTTATTTTTGTCTTTGTACTCTGTGTGTCCTTTTTTGTGGTTGTCTTTCATTGTTTTTTATTGTTTTTTGTGGTTTGTTTATTTTATGTTTTTATTTTGGTTTATGATTTGCTGTACTGTCAGGTAGTTTTTTGTTTGTTTTGTTATATGTATGATGCCGGGATGAGTTAAGGCTGTGGGACTGAGGTTTGGCATGACAAAGAGATTTCATGTCATCCCTGGAAGCAGGACAGCCGAGATTAGCAATCCTTTGAGTGCAGTATGTATCTGTTTCTAGAGATTAGAATACTGAAATGTGTGGATGTTTTCGGTATATTATAGAGGTTATATCTTGTACATATTAGTCCTGAGCTAGTAATGCAGTTTAGTATACAAATTACTGTAGAATTTGCTGTGCTCAAGACATATATGATTGTATTTGGTTACCTTATTAGCGCTAACAGGTGTAATTTTGCAGCAATTCAATAGTTTGTATATAGGTTAGTTTTTATATGTTAGTTTTACAGGTTCATTATTAGTTGTAGTGAAAGGTGTTCACTTAAGGTTGTTTGTTGTTGGTTGCTAAGATACGGGCACTGCTTGATGATGCTTGCTAAGTGCCGTGCATCACCTGCACTAGGTGATTAAGGTGAAGGGGTATTTAAGGCTGTGTATAGCAGTGATTTTTGTTGTCAGTTTGAAAAAGGAGGTAACACTCTGAAACGTTACTTCATAAGGAATAAAACTTTATCCTTATTAAACCCGGCGAGTGCCTTCCTTTTTGCTATATATATATATATATATATATAATCAAAGCAAGAAAAATTCCATCCCAATAAATTCATATGCATGTCAAATATCCCAGATTGTTGTGGTAATTTGAATGTGTGTATATATATATATATATATATATATATATATATATACTGTATATAAAGCATAGTGGAAAAGGAGGGCACTCACAGGATTTGAAATGATCAATGGAATGTATTCTGAATACAAATAACAGTTATGCGTGAAATATCATGGTCGACGTTTCAGCTCTTTCAGTGAGCCTTCTTCAAGACAACAAGCCATGCTCTCGATGATCTAAATCAATCACTCTCAATCTCCCATACAGATAAAATGATTATTTCTTGTACAGCATAACAGCTGTGAGCCACAGATCATGAATGGTACTTTCACCCTTTCAAGCATGGGTTGGCATGGGTTTCTTCTGGCTGTGTATTAGTGATCACTAATACAAAGCCAGAAGAAACCCATGCCTGAAAGGGTGAAACATACATAGCTAAGGCTACACACGCTATCATTCATGGCTCACAGCCATTATGCTGTACAAGAAATAACCGTTTTATCTGTATGGGAGACCGTGGAACCAGATATCTCAGTGAAGGGGCAAAATAGGACCGCAGTGAGACACTCTTTCTGTTTGAGGAAGCAACCAGCAACCGGTAGGACGCTAAGCCCTGTGAGTCAGGGGAAAGGTTACAGCAACCGCAAAATCCATCTTGCACTTGGGACACAGTGAAAAAATGATACCAAGCAGGTGATAAAACTTTGCTTCATTTCCCTGTAGCCTATCAAGGCGATTTGCTCAAAAGTAAAGGGGAATCCTTTTAAAATGTCTTGTTAATACGGTATCTTTGTACTTAACCCTATTTCCTGTGGTGGAAGAGATCTCTTATATTTCCCATACGGTCTTATAGTCCCAATTGAAACTTTGCTACAAATTGCTTACACTCCATGTATATCCTTTTAACATTGCAAATTGGATACACTTTTTGGACCAAAGACTGGCTTCAAGAATGGCCTATAAGCATGCATGCTAGGCTATTAACCCCTAATATGCTGCTTGTGATGACTAATCCTAGCATTTTCATTGTTACTGATTTCATGCTTTGTTTGTGATTGCCTTTGCGGTAGCTCCCTTTCAGATTGTATACTGATGTTTATTTAGCATTATTTAGCATAATGGTTAGTATATTTGTTAGCGGCTTTAAGTATGTGGTTAGTGTTACGGTTACCCTTAGTCTCGCTGAGAGATGGACCACTTAGTAGCCTGGATTCCTATTGCTGAAGAGGGGAGAAGCTGCTTTCCATAGCATTCTATACGAGTCTCGCAAATGTAGAATAATCCCCCTAGCTGTAGTACAACTAGGATACCCTTCTGCCCACAAAAACGAGTCAACGCTGCGATTGAGGGTCAACCAATAACTCAGGACTGGGATGCCCAGCCTGCTTTTTATTGAGGTTACATGCAAACAGGACACTCTCAGGGGGAGGCATAAAATCACCAATCACACATTTGGTACATTTAGATAGAGAGACAACGCCCTTTGACAGGCCACAATAGAATTACATTACTTCAGCAGATAACAAGTTACACACAAGAAAACAATGCAGTCCATCTTATCAACTAGCAGTCTGACTCTGGAGGTGATTAGACAATGGGAATGTTTATAACTAAACTTAATTAGAGCTGATGCCAGCAAACTTGTATTTAGAAAATAGCTTCTTGAAGCTGAACAAAGTTAACTCTTTCAGTTCTGACCAAAGGGTCTGTCACATAGCACTTAATGGTACACAATGAAAACTAATGCTTTTGTAACAGTGCTCCCTTTCTGTGGAACACTCTGGCAGACACGGTCTGACCCCTTTTCGGGGCAGACTAAGGCTGTCCAGACCGCTGGTTATGCGGGGCTGAGGTCGGTTTGTCTGGACAACCCGTCGGCGTTGCCATTCTGTTTCCCAGGTCTGTAAGTAATGGTGAAGTTGAAGGGTTGCAATGATAAACTCCAACGTAATAGCCTGCCGTTATCTTCAGAGACCCGGTTCAGCCACACCAACGGGTTATGGTCGGTGACCAGAGTGAACTCCTGCCCATATAAATAGGGAGTCAATTTCTTTAATGCCCACACCAAAGCCAAACACTCCTTTTCGACCGCTGCATAGCTGACTTCGCGGGGCAGGAGCTTCCGGCTGATGTAGGCAACTGGATGCTCCCCTCCGTCTTCGCCTACTTGGCTGAGGACGGCTCCCAGCCCGAACATGGAAGCATCTGTATGGATGATAAAACGTTTGTTAAGGGCTGGGGCCGCCAAGACAGGAGCGTTAATTAGAGCATTTTTGAGAGCCTGGAAAGCCGTTTCACAGTGGGGAGACCACAGGACCTGTCGAGGTAAGTTCTTCTTGGTCAAGTCCGTCAGGGGTTTGGCAAGTGTGCTGTAGTCTGGTACGAACCGTCTATAGTACCCTGCCGTGCCCAGGAAGGCTAGGACCTGAGTCTTAGTGATGGGGCTGGGCCAATTGGCGACAGCTTCTATCTTGGCCGGCTCTGGTCGCTGCTTTCCACACCCCACCCGGTGACCCAGGTACTGTACCTTGGCCATCACAAAGTGGCATTTTTCTGGCTTCAGAGTCAGGCCAGCAGCCCGAATCTGATCCAGAACCATTCCTACATGAGCTAAGTGGTCCTCCCAGGACTCACTGTGGATCGCTATGTCGTCCAGGTAGGTGCAAGCAAAACTCTGGAAGCCATCCAGGACCCTATCCACCAAGCGCTGGAATGTAGCTGGGGCATTCTTCATCCCAAACGGCATTACCCTAAACTGATATAAGCCGAATGGGGTGACGAAGGCCGACTTGGGGATAGCCTCCAGGGCCAGGGGAATCTGCCAGTAACCTTTGCAGAGGTCAATAGTGGTCAGGTAATTTCCCCTGGCTATACGATCGAGTAGCTCGTTTACCCTGGGCATAGGGTAAGCGTCCGTCACTGTCTTTTTATTGAGCCTCCGATAGTCTATGCAGAACCGGGTTGTCCCATCTTTCTTGAGCACCAAGACAACTGGGGAGGCCCAGGGACTATCGGAGGGCTCAATTACCCTGAGTTGGAGCAACTCATCGATCTCCTTCTTCATTCCTGTCCTAACTGCTTCGGGGATTCGGTACGGAGCCTGGCGTAAGGGAGCTTGTCCCGGAGTATCTACCTGGTGGGTGGTTAAGGTAGTGTACCCTGGCTTCGGGGAGAAGGTGAGGTGTTTGGACTGGAGGAGTTGGTTGAGCTGCTCCCTTTCAGTGGGGCTAAGTCGGTCTCCTATCTGAACCTGAGCTACTATACCTGTGGGGAGACTCTTTTCTAATAGGTCTGGAATGGGTAGACTGTCGGGGTCTTCCTGAGGGGAACAACATACGGCCATCACGTTCTCTGGTTGCTCAAAATATTCCTTGAGCATGTTTACATGGAATGTCTTTCTAAGATTGTTGTCGTGGCAGCTAGCTATCACATAAGTGGTGTCTCCCCTTTTCTCTATGATCTTGTAGGGGCCCTGCCAGGATGCCTGCAATTTGTCTGTCTTCATCGGCTTAAGTACTAACACCTTTTGTCCTATGGTGAAGATTCTCTTTCGGGCCCCCCGATCGTACCATACTTTCTGTCT
Organism: Bombina bombina; assembly: GCF_027579735.1. Taxonomy (NCBI): domain Eukaryota; kingdom Metazoa; phylum Chordata; class Amphibia; order Anura; family Bombinatoridae; genus Bombina; species Bombina bombina. The sequence continues at coordinate 813,975,537 of NC_069500.1, read as the reverse complement.
TCTTTGGGCCGACTGGAGATTAGCCCGCACTGATTTGGCTAATTGCTCCATTCGGTCCCTGAGTTCCAGCACGTATGGCACAATGGGGACAGCGTCAGTCTCCACCTCTCCCTCCCAGTGCTCCCGGATCAGGTTTAGGGGTCCCCGTACCTTTCTCCCGTAGAGCAACTCGAAGGGAGAGAACCCTGTCGTTTCCTGGGGCACCTCCCAATAAGCAAATAGGAGGTGCGGCAAGAAGCGTCTCGGTATTCCTGAGTGAACGTCTTGAGCATTTGCTTGAGAGTCCCATTGAACCTCTCACACAGCCCGTTCGTCTGGGTGTGGTATGGGGAGCTCAGGAGGGACTTAATTTTGCAAACCTGCCAGAGTTGTTGGGTCAATTCAACCGTAAATTGGGTGCCTCGGTCGGATAGGATTTCTTTTGGAAATCCTACCCGGGAGAACACCTGTACTAGTGCCTTCGCTACCGTATCCGTTTGTATATTGGATAGGGCGACAGCCTCTGGGTACCTGGTAGCGTAGTCCACTACGGTAAGAATGTAGCGCTTACCGGAGGGACTAGGGGTAGCCAGTGGTCCCACTAGGTCAATAGCAACCCGGCTGAAGGGTTCCTCTACAATGGGCATATTTACTAGATGGGCTTTAGGGTGATCGCCTCGCCTTCCTACTCGTTGGCACACATCGCAGGTATTACAGTAAGTTCTAACATCAGCGTGTACCCCTGGCCAAAAGAACGTGTGAGTAATGCAGTGTAGGGTACGGGTTACAGCTAGGTGGCCTGCTAAGGGGATGTCGTGGCCTATCTTGAGGATTTCTTGACGGTATTTGTGGGACACTACCAGCTGTCGCCTACGCTGTCCCCTTTTCTCTGTCAAGCGGTATAGTTTCCCTTTTTCCCATAAAAATGTTTCGTTATTTGCCCTGCCCCCTCCGGTCTCTGCTCGTTCCCGGAACTTTTGTAAGGTCGGGTCAGTCTTAGACTCTGTCTCGAAAGCATCTGGGGTGTCCCAGGGTATGGGGCCTAACATGTCAGGCAAGGTCGGGGTAGGTCTTACCTGTGTCTCCCACACTGGTGAGAGTTCTCGCTCCGTCCGGGCTTGGGCTCGTGTAGTCACTGGGTCCTCCTCGTTGTTGTATACTGGAGCATAGGCAGAAGTCATGGGGCCCAAATCATTGCCCAGTAGTACTTCTGCAGGTAAATTATCCATTATGCCCACGTTCACAGCCCCTTTTCCCGCTCCCCAATCAAGATGCACTTTAGCTGTTGGAATTTTGTACACATCCCCCCCATGCCACTCTAACGGCCACAGTCTGTCTGGATCGCTTGTGCTCCGGCACCAAATGACTCTGTACCAGCGTGATAGTAGCCCCTGTGTCTCTCAATCCCTCGGTAGATCGCCCCTCGAGCCATACCTTCTGCCGATGGTGCTGGCGGTTATCTGAGGCAGCATATACAGGGTCCGCCTCGTGAAGCGGCCCCAAATATTCCTCCATAGGGGCCTCTTGGTTAACACAGAGGGCCCGGGCCGGACGATATGACCCAGAGGGGTAAATGTAATTCCTGGGTGTCTGGTGCGTATTAAGGGGGCAGCTAGCCATGAAATGCCCTGGTTGCTTGCATCGGTGGCAAGTCGGTCTGGGATGCTCAGAGCTGTTATTGGGTGGTCCTGAGTGTCGGACGGGCCCTGCGGGCACCGGGGTTTGGAATTCAGCATGAGGGGGTGCACGGTAAACCTCTCTGGGTTCAACCCGTGCTGGAGCTCGGTAATTTGTGGGTTCGTGAAGACGGGAGTCATAATGTTCATCGGCCAATTTGGCTGCTTCTTCTAAGGTAGAAGGTCGTCTGTCTCGCAGCCATTCCTTCCCTTGCTGTTCCATGCCATTATAGAAATGTTCTAAGAGAAACAATTGTAAAATTTCCTCACCAGTCACCGCTTTACTTCCGCTCATCCAGTGATTTACCGCTCTCCGCATTCGGTGCGCCCATTCCATATGGGTATCGTTAGGCTTCTTTTTCCTGCCCCCGAAACTGTCGGCGATACGTGTCCGGAGTTACCGCATACCGTCGTAACAGTGTCTCCTTAACTAGCTCATACTGTGTCACTTCCTCAGCACCCAGAGTACAAAAGGCTTCCAGGGCTCGCCCGGATAGTTTCCCAGACAATATCGTGGGCCACTCTCTGTTGGGAATCTGGTGCAGGGCACATTGCCTTTTGAAGTCCGCCAAATATTCATCAATCCCTGTCTCGCTCTCTAGGAAGGGTCGAAATGCCGCATAGGGTATCTTGGGCCTCCCAGCATTTTCGACAGGGATGATTACCTGCGGGGCTTCAGCATTGCGGTGTGCGTTCGTTGGTTGAGTTTGTGGGCTCGAGTCTTTCGTATATCCTCGTCCGCTTCCGCCATCAACTGCTGTACCAATTCCATGGAGGGGTTCGGCCCGTATAGTGAGAGCCTCTCCCGAACAATCCTGTTTTTTTCGTCACTAATCGTGGTCGGTGTTTCCACCATTGTGAAGCTCTGATCCCCCCTCTGCTTTCAAGTAAATCCTTTAGGGTGGTACGCTTCAATTTTTCGTAAGCGCTCTCCATCCGTTCTGTACCTCTCCTAGGAAATCCAGGATAATCCCACCGCTGCCACCAAATGTTACGGTTACCCTTAGTCTCGCTGAGAGATGGACCGCTTAGTAGCCTGGATTCCTATTGCTGAAGAGGGGAGAAGCTGCTTTCCATAGCATTCTATATGAGTCTCGCAAATGTAGAATAATCCCCCTAGCTGTAGTACAGCTAGGATACCCTTCTGCCCACAAAAACGAGTCAACGCTGCGATTGAGGGTCAACCAAGAACTCAGGACTGGGATGCCCAGCCTACTTTTTATTGAGGTTACATGCAAACAGGACACTCTCAGGGGGAGGCATAAAATCACCAATCACACATTTGGTACATTTAGATAGAGAGACAACGCCCTTTGACAGGCCACAATAGAATTACATTACTTCAGCAGATAACAAGTTACACACAAGAAAACAATGCAGTCCATCTTATCAACTAGCAGTGTGACTCTGGAGGTGATTAGACAATGGGAATGTTTATCACTAAACTTAATTAGAGCTGATGCCAGCAAACTTGTATTTAGAAAATAGCTTCTTGAAGCTGAACAAAGTTAACTCTTTTAGTTCTGACCGAAGGGTCTGTCACATAGCACTTAATGGTACACAATGAAAACTAATGCTTTTGTAACAGTTAGTATAACCCTTTACCAATAAATTAGATTTTGAAATTCATTATTTATGTGCTGGATAGGTTAATCTGCCTCTAGGGCAGTATATATTCTATTGCCTAAATTGTGCTCTTATTCATAGTTTTATAACTATTAAATTAACCCTGTGCACCCCTACCTTGCAAATATTTGTAAAGCAAGATGGGGAAAATACTTTTCATATAAATATATTCCCTATGTGCTGAAATATCTATAATATATATGTATATATAAATATATATATATATATATATATATACACATACATACATATATATGTATATATATATATATATATATATATATACACACACACACACACACAGTATATATATACAGGTGGCCCTCGGTTTACAACGGTTCAATTTGCACCGTTTCAGAATAACAACCTTTTTTCAGTCATGTGACTGCTATTGAAAAGCATTGAGAAGCAGTGCATTGATTAAAATAGCCAGTAGGTGGAGCTGTCTGCTTGTGTTGCAGCAAAGATATGCAAGCCAAGCAAGCTAAAATTAATCATTATAACTAGACCTGAGCTATCGAGCAGCTTTCATAGGAACAAGATTTTCCTGTCTATAAATCAGTACAGATTGGAATGCATAGGAAGAATTGTTTGCAAAAAAAATGCAAGTAAAGTCTGTGTTGTGTGATTATTTTATTAGGTTTATAATGCTGTTTAGCAAATGCTTTTGTTCATTTAACTTAGTTTAATTATATATTCTGTATTGTGTGATTGTTTTATTAGGTTTATAATGCTGTTTAGCATTTAAAGTCTTCATTTTCAATGTATTAGGTGTTAGTTATGACAATTTTGAGGGGGGTCTGGAACCTAACTCCCTCACTTCCCATTGACTTACATTATAAACTGGGTTTCAATTTACAACAGTTTCGATTTACAATCTTCCTTCTGAAACCTAAACATAAACTGAGGGATACCTGTATATATATATATATATATATATATATATATATATATATATATATACATATATATATATATATATATATATATATACACACATATATACATATATATATATATATATCCATGTATCTGTCTGTTCCTCTTTAAATTCAGAAGTCATCCAATCTGATATATTCAACATTATTTTCTTAATGCAACATTTACTTCTTTATTCTCATACAGCTAGAATACGAGTTTTGACCACTATAGGGGTATTAATGACCGCAACAAGAGCGGCGTTATTTCACCCCCTATAGCGCTGCCATTACAAGTTTGGAAAAAGAAGGCTCATGCAGGCGATATGGTTGCATTGTGCTCCATAGCGCACCGAAAAAAATTGCTGCTTTGACGTGCTGGTGCACGATTTCCCATTAGACATCAATGGGGAGAGCCGGCAAAAAAAAGACCTAACACCTGCGATCATGGAATGAAAAGCTCCGTAACGCAGCCCCATTAATATCTATGGGGAAAATAAAACTAACGTAAAAACCTAACACCCTAACATAAACCCCATGTCTAAACACCCCTAATTTGCCGCCCCCGATATCGCCGTTACCTACATACAGTTATTAACCCATAATCTACCGCCCCAAACATCGCCGCCACCTACATTATGTTATTAACCCCTAATCTTCCGCCACCAACATTATGTTATAAACCCCTAATCTGCCGCTCCCGATGTTGCCGCCACCTAAATAAAACTATTTACCCTTAATCTGCTGCTCCCGATGTTTCCGCCACTATACTAAAGTTATTAACCCCTAAACCTCTGGCCTTACACATCACTACCACTAAATAAATCTATTAACCCCCAAACCGCCAGCCCCCTACATCGCAACAACCTAAATCAAATATATTAATCCCTAACCCTAACGTAACCCTAACCCTAAGCCTAACCCTAACACCCCCTAACTTTAACATAATTAAATACAGCTAAATTGAACTTATTAACTAAATAATTATAATTTAAAACTACATACATACTTACCTGTAAAATAAAACCTAAGATAGCTACAATATAACTAATAGTTATATTGTAGCTAGCTTAGATTTTATTTTTATTTCACAGGTAAGTTTGTATTTATTTTAACTAGGTAGACTCAGTGGAGGCTCCTCCATAGGAGCACTGCCGCACGTGAACCCACAGGAAAAAGAAAACAAAGAAAGAAAATACATTTTTTGTCTGAATAAATATAATTTCTCCAATAGCCCCCCTATTGAAAAAAATATATATTTTTTCAGCCAAATAATGTTCCAGTCTAGACTGTACAGTTTCATAAACAATAAAAAAAATCCCTTTTATATACCTCTCTACCGCACGTGTGGTAGAGAGGTATAGCCTGCCATAGCCCTTTGCATATTTTTTCTATCTGCCTGCTGCGCCGCCCATAACAGAGTCTATACCTTTCTTAATCTCACAATTTTCAGTGTGCGAGTTGGGCCATTTCTATGGGCGAGCAGCAAGGGGAGCACTTTTTTTAAAAGTTAACTTTTTTTTGCTGGCTGCGATGATTGACTGGAACAGGAAGCAAGCTACAGGAGTGCTGCTCAGTGCACATTGAGTAGCCAGTGGGTTATCATCTGGGGATACTAAGCCCGTGGTGTGAGAAGGTAATATACCTTACTGTACCGGTCATTATAGGCTCTAACTGTCAACACAGCAAGCAAGAAAAAAGTTAATTGGCAGCAAAGGGACTCCTCTTTCTGCAGCCAGCTTGCGGTTGTGACTCGTGGGCTCCATAAAAAGAGGTATTAAGCCCCATATGTGCGATCTACAGTATATGCATAACCAGTCTAACAGCCAACTGTGAACTAGCCATTTAGCCGCTAGATTTAGGTGCTTGTCAGTTGGCTGTTAGCCTGGTTATGCATATACTGTAGATCGTACATATGGGGCTTACTCCACACTCTGTGTAAATCTAGCCCCTTGATTGGCCCAATATGACACACCTCTATACTGGGCTATTTTGGCTGTGCTGAGAACACTGACAGTTTTACAGCACTTCTCCTGAGGTTGTTATTACATACCAGCCAAACGGCATACACTGACTAGCTCTATTGTTTCTATGTAATTGTTGTTGCTACTGTACATTTGGCAGTTACTTGCCTTTCTTATTGTGCTGTATTCTTTTGTCTGACTGGGGGTTGGGTGCTCCTCTAGGTTTCTATACTGTTGATTGGCCACATTATGCCTTTCCCTGTTTTGTAGAGCCCGTTGTTGTTAGGTATGGTTGCTATGGCAACCAACCTGCTGGCCTTGACTAGTATACGGCGTATAATCACTTATCAGGCACTGATTACACACTGGGGCTATATATATATATATATATATATATACTGATATATATATATATATATATATATAATATATATATGTAATATATATATTTATTATATATTATATATATATATATATATATATATATATATATATATATATATATATATATAAAAACATATATAATAGACAGCTATCTAAGCCAGTTATTTATTACTAAGCACAGAAATTGGTGTGTTACATTTTGTGAAATATATATATATTGAATATACAGTGTGTGTGTGTGTTTATGTATATATATATATATATATATATATATATAACTATTTTACATAACTGGTACGTGAACCCCCATTTGAAGAACCCACAAGCCACCACTGGGTAGACTAGTTAGTAAATAGTTATTAACTATTTATTAAAGGGACAGTATACACTAATTTTCATATAACTGCATGTAATAGACACTACTATAAAGAATAATATGCACAGATACTGATATAAAAATCCAGTAAAAACCATTTAAAAAATGACTTAGAAGATTCCAGTTTAGCTCTGTCAAAAAGATTACTGGAACACCCACTGCAAGTGGGACATATCAGACACTCCCCCCTCACCCTTCCTTTCCATATGAAAAGACCCTTTACACAAACCGAAGCAAGCTGGAGTAGGTATACGTCGGTATTCTCCTAAAACTTTGGGGCTTGGTTAGGAGTCTGAAAATCAAAACAATCTGCTAGATTTAGATTACGAGTTTTGTCGGTAAAGCCGTGCGTTGCTAACGAGCCTTTTTTTTCCAGCGTTCACTTTAAACAACGCTGGTATTACAAGTTTTCTGAAAGGCTGCGTTAGCCTCAGAAAAGTGAGCGTTGAGCAAATTTAGCTCCACATCTCACTGTAATACTAGCGTTGCTTACGGTAGCGGTAAGCTGGCTAAAATGTGCTCGTGCACGATTTCCCCATAGGAAACAATGGGGCTGAGACGGCTGAAAAAAACCTAACACCTGCAAAAAAGCAGCGTCCAGCTTCTAACACAGCCCCATTGTTTCCTATGGAAAAATAAAAAATATGTCTACACCTAACACCCTAACATGAACCCCGAGTCTAAACACCCCTAACCTTACACGTATTAACTCCTAATCTGCCGACCCCGACATCGCCGACACCTGCATTATATTATTAACCCCTAATCTGCCGCTCTGGACACCGCCGCCACCTACATTATACCTATGAACCCCTAATTTGTGCTGCCCCTAACATCGCCGACACCTACATTATATTTATTAACCCCTAATCTGCCGCCCCCAATGTCGCCGCCACCTACCTACAATTATTAACCCCTAATCTGCTACCCCCAACGTCGCCGCCACTATAACTAAATGTATTAACCCCTAAACCTAATTCTAACCCTAACCCTAACACCCCCCTAACTTAAATATAATTTAAATACATCTAAATAAAATTACTATAATTAAATAAATTAATCCTATTTAAAACTAAAAACTTACCTATAAAATAAACCCTAATATAGCTACAAAATAACTAATAGTTACATTATAGCTATTTTAGGATTTATTTTTATTTTACAGGCAACTTTGTATTTATTTTAACTAGGTACAATAGTTATTAAATAGTTATTAACTATTTAATAACTACCTAGCTAAAATAAATACAAAATTACCTGTAAAATAAATCCTAACCTAAGTTACAATTACACCTAACACTACTCTATAAATAAATTAATTAACAAAATTAAATTAAACTAATTACAATTAAATTAAATAAACTAAATTACGGAAAAAAACACACTAAATTACAGAAAATAAAAAAGAAATTACAATTTTTTAAACTAATTACACCTAATCTAATCCCCCTAATAAAATAAAAAAAAACCCAAAATAATAGCATTCCCTACCCTATACTAAATTACAAATAGCCCTTAAAAGGGCCTTTTGCGGGGCATTGCCCCAAAGTAATCAGCCCATTTACCTGTAAAAAAAAATACAATACCCCCCCAACATTACAACCCACCACCCACACACCCCTACTCTAAAACCCACCCAATCCCCCCTTAAAAAACCTAACACTAACCCCTGAAGATCACCCTACCTTGAGCCGTCTTCCCCCAGCCGGGCACAAGTGGTCCTCCATACGGCAGAAGTCTTCATCCGATCGGGGTAGAAGAGTTCCTCCAGACGGCAGAAGTCTTCATCCAGGCTGCATCTTCTATTTTCATCTTTCCAGCGCAGAGCGGGTCCATCTTCAATCCAGCTGACGTGGAGCATCCTCTTCAAATGAAGTCCTAATGAAGAATGAAGGTTCCTTTAAATGATGTCATCCAAGATGGCGTTCCTTGAATTCCGATTGGCTGATAGGATTCTATCAGCCAATCAGAATTAAGGTAGGAAAAATTTGATTGCCTGATTCAATCATCCAATCGTATTGAAGTTCAATCCGATTGGCTGATCCAATCAGCCAATAGAATGCAAGGTCAATCCTATTGGCTGATTGGATCAGCCAATCGGATTGAACTTCAATCCGATTGGCTGATAGCATCAGCCAATCGGATTTTTCCTACCTTAATTCCGATTGGCTGATAGAATCCTATCAGCCAATCGGAATTTGAGGGACGCCATCTTGGATGACGTCATTTAAAGGAACCTTCATTCTTTGTTAGGACTTCGATTGAAGAGGATGCTCTGCATCAGCTGGATTGAAGATGGACCCGCTCCACGCCGGAAGGATGAAGATAGGAGATGCAGCCTGGATGAAGACATCTGCCATCTGGAGGACCTCTTCTGCCCCGATCAGATGAAGACTTCTGACCGGATCGGATGACCACTTGTGCCCGGCTGGGTGAAGACGGCTCAAGGTAGGGTGATCTTCAGGGGGTTAGTGTTAGGTTTTTTTAAGGGGGGATTGGGTGGGTTTTAGAGTAGGGGTATGTGGGTGGTGGGTTGTAATGTTGGGGGGGTATTGTATTTTTCTTTTACAGGTAAAAGAGCTGATTACTTTGGGGCAATGCCCCGCAAAAGGCCCTTTTAAGGGCTATTTGTAATTTAGTATAGGGTAGGGAATTTTATTATTTTGGGGGGCTTTTTTATTTTATTAGGGGGATTAGGTTAGGTGTAATTAGTTTAAAAAATTGTAAATTCTTTTTTTTTCTGTAATTTTGTGTATTTTTTCGTAATTTAGTTTATTTAATTTAATTGTAATTACTTTAATTTAATTTAGTTAATTTATTTATTTATAGAGTAGTGTTAGGTGTAATTGTAACTTAGGTTAGGATTTATTTTATAGGTAATTGTGTCTTTATTTTAGCTAGGTAGTTATTAAATAGTTAATAACTATTTAATAACTATTGTACCTAGTTAAAATAAATACAAAGTTGTCTGTAAAATAAAAATAAATCCTAAAATAGCTATAATGTAACTATTAGTTATATTGTAGCTATATTAGGGTTTATTTTATAGGTAAGTTTTTAGTTTTAAATAGGATTAATTTATTTAATTATAGTAATTTTATTTAGATTTATTTAAAATAGATTTAAGTTAGGGGGTGTTAGGGTTAGACTTAGGTTTAGGGGTTAATACATTTAATATAGTAGCGGCGACGTTGGGTGCGGCAGATTAGGGGTTAATAAAATGTAGGTAGGTGTCGGCGATGTTAGGGACAGCAGATTAGGGGTTAATAAAATGTAACTAGTGTTTGCGAAGCGGGAGTGCGGCGGTTTAGGGGTTAATACATTTATTAAAGTGGCGGCAATGTCCAATCGGCAGATTAGGGGTTAAAAAAATTTATTATAGTGTTTGCGATGTGGGGGGGCCTCGGTTTAGGGGTTAATAGGTAGTTTATGGGTAGTGTACTTTTTAGGACTTTAGTTAAGAGCTTTATGTTCCGGCTTTAGCCCATAAAACTCTTAACTACTGACTTTTAAATGCGGTAGTATTCTTGGAGGTAGAGGGTGTACCGCTCACTTTTTCCAAGACTCGTAATACCGGCGTTAGGCTAATCCCATTAAAAAGATAGGATACGCAATTGATGTAAGGGGATTTGTGGTATGGAAAAATCGTGGAAAAAGGTGAGCCGTACACCTGTACCTGCCTGACTCGTAATACCAGCGGGCTTTTTAAGGCTAATGCCAAACTCGTAATCTAGCCGAATATTATTTAAAAATAAGCAAAACTATCCATTTTAAAAAAAATAAAAACTTTATGGTCTATATAAATAGATCATCTACAAAACATTTATGCAAGGAAAAAATTTGTGTTTAATGGCCCTTTAACTACCTAGTTGAAATAAATACAAACTTACCTGTGAAATAAAAATAAAATTTAGCTCTATTGTGAAATGGCTGTTTCAATCAGCCAAATTGGCTGTTCCAATCATCCAATAGAATGAGAGCTGCTCAAATTGGAACAGCCAATAGAATGAGAGCTGCTCAAATCCTATTGGCTGATTGAAACAGCCAATAGGATTTTAGCAGGTCTAATTCCTATTGGCTGATTGAAATCTTTTAACCAATAGGAATGCAAGGGACGCCATCTTGAATCACATCCCTTGTATTGAAGATCAAGTATATGGTGGCAACCATATGAAGAGGATGTTCTGCAACGGATGTCTTCAGAATGGACCCGCTCTGCTCCACCGGGATCAAGATAGAAGATGCCGTCTGGATGAAGACTTCTCGCCGCCTGGAAGAGGACTTCGCAACCTGGATGGAGATAGAAGAGGCCACCTGGATGAAGACTTCTTGCCGCCTGGATGAAGATCCTTCAAGCAGGACTTCAAAAACTGTAAGTGGATCGTCGGTGGTTAGTGTTAGGTTTTATTAAGGGTTTTTTGGGTGAGTTTTTTTTTAGCTTAGGGTTTGGGCTTTCAAAATAGAGCTAAATGCCCTTTTAAGGGTAATGCAATAGAGCTAAATGCCCTTTTAAGGGCAATGCCCAAACAAATGCCCTTTTCAGGGCAATGGTTAGCTTAGGTTTTTTAGATAGTTTTTTTTATTTTGGGGGGTTGGTTGGATGGTGGGTTTTACTGTTGGGGGGGTCTTTGTATTTTTTTCAAGTAATAGAGCTGTTAAACTTAGGGCAATGCCCTACAAAAGGCCCTTTTAAGAGCTTTTGGCAGTTTATTGTAGGCTAGGATTTTTTTTTTATTTTGGGTGGGCTTTTTTATTTTGATAGGGCTATTAGATTAGGTGTGCAAGAAAAAGAAGAGTGGTGTGAGTGCTAGTCAAATGGTTAATGCTTAAATCCCTTATGTTGTCTGAAAAATCTCAAATTTCAGACTTTTGGTAAAAGAATAAAGATAGATGTGGGATAAGCGCTCTAAAGATAGAGCTAACCAACAGATAATTTAGATTATACAATGAAATAACTGGAGAAACAAAATGTTACTAAGAACAAAGTATTTTTATATATGATAAATTTGTATAGCGATTTAGGCAAATATCGTGTTGACACATACACAATTTACTAAGGATGCCGGCATCTAAAAACAATAATAAAATATCATAAATGTATTAAAAAATGCATTAAAAACAAAGGGAATCGGCCGATACTAGATTTCTAAATAATATAAGATAGACAGTAGAAATATATCTATCTATAAACTTGTTAAGGTAGATGACTTTGTCACAATAATCTTAACTCTATGTATATTACCAGTACTTAGATTAGACAGTTAGTATGTCAAGGCACAGTACATGAAGAAAGCGTCTAATCTGTTAGCCGTTAGGAGTGACTGTGGGTGATGAGACGTGAAATTGAACGTCACGTCACCTGACTAATAGTTTTCCTCCAATCCCTGGATTCAGTGGTTATTTGAAAACATATATTTCTTTGAAGAAATATATATGTATATATCTGTCCCAGTTGAGGAATATACAATTGTATCAAAGTGTGATTAGAATATAGCAGTTAGTAACAATACTTGCAAGTGTCCGATATCCAATAATCTTTTCCAAATTGTAGCGAGTTGTTGTATCCACGGCTTTAGATTATGTGAAATGTTGATCTGTTCTTTTACATCCGTTCTTTTTTATCCGTTTTTTATCTGTTTTTTCAGTGAAGCTCCTAAGCACTTAGTTGTTATCCGTACTGTAGTTTTGATTAAGGCTATGATGGGAGCGAGATGGAACAAGAGGGCACACAGGAATTACTCATACATCCATCTCAGTGTTTTAATCAAGGGGATGGAAATGAACCTGATTATAGTGCCAATGAAACAGTTCAGCATATGAATAGCTTTAGGTAAAGTTAAAGTAGTTACACACAGGAATTATTCATATGTCTTCTCTCCATATATGTCATAGAGATAGAGATGAACCTGTGAGTTGTAACACTGTGGATATTAAAAGTATCAGAGAACAAAAGTAAGCAAATCTACGCGTTTCGGCAGTGTTAGCTGCCTTTATCAAGATGCTTACTGAGTGGAGTTACTGCCTTTTATAGGGAATACACAATTAATGACAGGTGTGTGTTTAAGGGATGGTCTGAATTAACCCATTTGTGTACTTTCTGGGTGAATGCCTTGAGAATCCTTAAATAAGATTTGTAAAAAGTTAAATACATAGATAAAATAGGGTACGATAAATTGGTATTAGGATTTTTTTGGATTTTCCATATTTTCACAAAGGCTTTCATAAGAATTATGGAAATAAACAGAATAAATTTTTTTTACAAATATCCATACAGGAAGTTTACACTGAAAAGCTGTAATATCGATATTGCCAAAAAACCGATATATAAGAGAACAATTTCTCATATATAATTATACCGTTCCATTGGTTATTCTCATTGTATTGTTGTTATTTATATTGATAATATTCTTACATAATTTTGGTTAATACATCGTTATGTAATTGAAATAAGCAATCCTTTATATCAAATGAAGGATAATGTTGTTTTCAAAGGATCTAGACAGTGGTCTCCTAAAAATGTGTAGAGAGTCAACTAAATGTATAATAGTTACTAAATAAATGTGAAAAAAGAGGATGCATATAGTAATGGGTATTTTTATAATGTTTGTATATAGATAAATGTATATAAAACTAAAGAAGTGGCTACAATGTGGCCTCACCTGTATCTAGTTAATAGTGTATTAATTTAGATATGACTAAAATATTTGTTTATTACAGATGTTTTATGAATCTAATGATTGTTTATAGTATAGAATTAAGGTCAAAGGAACTGTTAAGTCCCATTGGATGTACTGTTTTAAACTTAAAAATTAATTCTGCTTCTTTTTTAAGAAGTATTTTTTCCATATTTCCCCCCCTACTGTTAGGTCTAATTTTTACCATTCCCCAACAATGAAAACATTTGAGGTCTCCATGGTGTATTTCAGTGAAATGTTTGTAGAGTGTGGTTTTTGTGGTTTTGTGTTCTATGTTCAAGATGTGTTCTCTCATCCTATCTTTGAATGTACGACTGGTTTGACCTATATAAAATAAATTGCACGAGCATTTTATACAGTATATTATATTTGAATCACTGCATATTATAGTGTCCTTAATTATAAATGTGGCATGTTGATTAGTGAATGTTATTTTTTTGGTTTTATTGCTATATTTGCAAGATTTGCATTTATAACATGGATAGAATCCAAGAATTTGTTCTTTTTTTAGATCAATATCCTTAGAGTGATCATTTTTACTTCGGAATTCGCTTGGTGCTAAATAGCTTTTAAGATTCTTTGCTTTTTTGAAGATGAGATCTGGGCGATTTTTAACTATAGTTCCTAATATGGGGTCCTTTTCTATATAATGCCAGTGTTTTTGAAGAATAGTTTTTATTTCTTTATGGTGTGAGTTATATTCAGTAATAAATGGAATGAAATTTTGACTATTAGAAGGGATTGAATTATTTATATGTAGATTTTTTCTTTTTTTGGGTCGTTTTTGTAATAAACTAGATCTATCAGTTTTTCTCACAGATGTTATAGTGTCAATGATTTTTTTCTGATTGTAACCTTTATCTGTAAATCTTTTTTAATAGAATATTAGATTGTAAATCATAAGATTCTAAGTCAGAGCAATTTTTCCTTACTCTTAATAACTGGCTTTTTGGAATGTTGTCCTTCCACCTGTTTAAGTGACAACTTTGATAGTGTATGAAATTATTCGAATCTGTGGTTTTAAAATAAGTTTTGGTTTTGATAGAGTTCTCTACTATCTCTACCTCAATATCTAAAAAATGTATTGATCTGGTGCTATGTTCATAAGTAAAAGTAAGGCCTACATCATTGGTGTTCATATCTTCAAGAAATAGTTCTAGAATTTCATAGTCACCCCTCCAGACCAGGAAGATATCGTCAATAAATCTTTTATAGAGCACAAGGTTCGCTCCCCATTGCTCATTAGATAGAAAAGTGTCTTCAAAGAATCCCATAAATAAATTAGCGTAACTGGGAGCGAACCTTGTGCCCATAGCGGTACCCCTGGTCTGGAGGTAAAATTTATTGTTAAACATAAAACTGTTGTTTTTTAGAATAAACTCAATACTGTCTAGAATGAATTTGTTTTGTTCATATAGTAAATTAGGATCATTATCCAAATAATGGGCAATAGCTTTTAGTCCTAAGTTATGATTAATATTCGTATATAACGAATTAACGTCACAAGTGACCATTATATAATTATTTTGCCATTTGATTTCATTTAGTATGTTTAAAAAATGAGTGGAATCTTTCAGATGTGATGGTAACTGTATAACATAATTTTGAAGGTAATGGTCAACGTATTGGGAAAGATTGGAGGATATTGATTCGATACCGGATATGATGGGGCGTCCTGGGGGTTTGGTGAGGTGTTTGTGAACGTAAAACACTAAAATCATTACAAAGTAACAAAGAAATTATAATAAAACCCGCCGACAAGGGCGGGGGTATTGTAATCATGGATGTACAATACTACTTGGAGGAATCCTATAGGCTCCTACACGACAATACCACTTATATCGGTCTCAAACATAATCCTATAGAAATTCAGAAAAAGAAACTTAATTTGCTATTAGATAAAGCAAAAACATCTGGAGTGATTACAGATTCAGAATATAATTTTCTTAAAATAGATTTTCCAAAAAACCCAACATTTTACTTTCTGCCAAAAATTCACAAACACCTCACCAAACCCCCAGGACGCCCCATCATATCCGGTATCGAATCAATATCCTCCAATCTTTCCCAATACGTTGACCATTACCTTCAAAATTATGTTATACAGTTACCATCACATCTGAAAGATTCCACTCATTTTTTAAACATACTAAATGAAATCAAATGGCAAAATAATTATATAATGGTCACTTGTGACGTTAATTCGTTATATACGAATATTAATCATAACTTAGGACTAAAAGCTATTGCCCATTATTTGGATAATGATCCTAATTTACTATATGAACAAAACAAATTCATTCTAGACAGTATTGAGTTTATTCTAAAAAACAACAGTTTTATGTTTAACAATAAATTTTACCTCCAGACCAGGGGTACCGCTATGGGCACAAGGTTCGCTCCCAGTTACGCTAATTTATTTATGGGATTCTTTGAAGACACTTTTCTATCTAATGAGCAATGGGGAGCGAACCTTGTGCTCTATAAAAGATTTATTGACGATATCTTCCTGGTCTGGAGGGGTGACTATGAAATTCTAGAACTATTTCTTGAAGATATGAACACCAATGATGTAGGCCTTACTTTTACTTATGAACATAGCACCAGATCAATACATTTTTTAGATATTGAGGTAGAGATAGTAGAGAACTCTATCAAAACCAAAACTTATTTTAAAACCACAGATTCGAATAATTTCATACACTATCAAAGTTGTCACTTAAACAGGTGGAAGGACAACATTCCAAAAAGCCAGTTATTAAGAGTAAGGAAAAATTGCTCTGACTTAGAATCTTATGATTTACAATCTAATATTCTATTAAACAGATTTACAGATAAAGGTTACAATCAGAAAAAAATCATTGACACTATAACATCTGTGAGAAAAACTGATAGATCTAGTTTATTACAAAAACGACCCAAAAAAAGAAAAAATCTACATATAAATAATTCAATCCCTTCTAATAGTCAAAATTTCATTCCATTTATTACTGAATATAACTCACACCATAAAGAAATAAAAACTATTCTTCAAAAACACTGGCATTATATAGAAAAGGACCCCATATTAGGAACTATAGTTAAAAATCGCCCAGATCTCATCTTCAAAAAAGCAAAGAATCTTAAAAGCTATTTAGCACCAAGCGAATTCCGAAGTAAAAATGATCACTCTAAGGATTTTGATCTAAAAAAAGAACAAATTCTTGGATTCTATCCATGTTATAAATGCAAATCTTGCAAATATAGCAATAAAACCAAAAAAATAACATTCACTAATCAACATGCCACATTTATAATTAAGGACACTATAATATGCAGTGATTCAAATATAATATACTGTATAAAATGCTCGTGCAATTTATTTTATATAGGTCAAACCAGTCGTACATTCAAAGATAGGATGAGAGAACACATCTTGAACATAGAACACAAAACCACAAAAACCACACTCTACAAACATTTCACTGAAATACACCATGGAGACCTCAAATGTTTTCATTGTTGGGGAATGGTAAAAATTAGACCTAACAGTAGGGGGGGAAATATGGAAAAAATACTTCTTAAAAAAGAAGCAGAATTAATTTTTAAGTTTAAAACAGTACATCCAATGGGACTTAACAGTTCCTTTGACCTTAATTCTATACTATAAACAATCATTAGATTCATAATACATCTGTAATAAACAAATATTTTAGTCATATCTAAATTAATACACTATTAACTAGATACAGGTGAGGCCACATTGTAGCCACTTCTTTAGTTTTATATACATTTATCTATATACAAACATTATAAAAATACCCATTACTATATGCATCCTCTTTTTTCACATTTATTTAGTAACTATTATAC